>NC_064617.1:215917687-216219458 GCF_023898315.1 Schistocerca nitens
CTGCACATTTCAGTAGAAGTGTTCGTACGCTTCTCAGCAACAGATTCGGTGACCGATTGATTGGTAGAGGCGGACCAATTCCATGGCCTCCACGCTCTCCTGACCTCGACCCTCTTGACTTTCATTTATGGTGGCATTTGAAAGCTCTTGTCTACGCAACCCCGGTACCAAATGTAGAGACTCTTCGTGCTCGTATTGTGGGCGGCTGTGATACAATACGCCATTCTCCAGGGCTGCATCAGCGCATCAGGGATTCCATGCGACGGAGGGTGGATGCATGTATCCTCGCTAACGGAGGACATTTTGAACATTTCCATGATTAATGTGATTTGAAGAGAAGTAATAAAATGAGCTATAATATGGAAAGTAAGCGTTTCCGGACACATGTCCACATAACGTATTTTCTTTCTTTGTGTGTGAGGAATGTTCCTGAAAGTTTGGCCGTACCTTTTTGTAACGCCCTGTATAATTGAGATGGAACTGTCTGGAGTTATGAGAGCTCGAAATGTATGTGTTAGCATAGGAATTTGTACGTTATCATACGCAGTTGCCAAAATGCAGTAAGTGTGTGTTTATGACAATGAATCCCACTATATAACCAATGAACGGTGCATCGAATTTATTACTATTGTAAAACCGGGCATTATCAGCAGAGCTAGATGCTGATTACGTATAGTAAGAACTGCTACCCACAGCAGTACTGATTCACTGCACATGTGGCTAGAAATAAGACAATGTGTCTGCTAGAGACTTACAAGGGAACCTCCTCATCGCACCCCCCTCAGATTTAGTTATAAGTGGGCACAGTGGATAGGCCTTGAAAAATTGAACACAGATCAATCGAGAAAACAGGAAGAAGTTGTGTGGAACTATGAAAAAATAAGCAAAATATAGAAACTGAGTAGTCCATGAACAAGATAGGTAACATCAAGGAGTATGTAACCTGAGGAGCACCGTGGTCTCGTGGTTAGAGTGAGCACCTGTGGAACAAGAGGTCCTTGGTTCAACTCTACCCTCGAGTGAAAAATTAAATTTTTTGTTTTCAGACAATTATCAAAGTTCAGGCACTCACACATCAATTTCGCTCTCCAAAATTCCTGGACATGTTCAGATTTGCTTGGTCATATACAGGATTTGACGGTCTACACAAGGAAAAATTTGAAAACGTTAAAAACATATGTTTTGACAGAGCACAGGGAAAACTGTACGACTGTGAAACTGTTGCATTCATTTGTTGCAGTTTGTGTGACAAACTCTTACGTTTTCATCACTTTTTTGGGAGTGATTATCACATCCACAAGAAAACCTAAATCGGGCAAGGTAGAAGATTCTTTTTACCCATTCGCCAAGTGTGCAAGTTAGGTGGGTCGACAACATATTCCTGTCATGTGACGCACATGCCGTCACCAGTGTCGTATAGAAATATCAGGCGTGTTTTCCTGTGGAGGAATCGGTTGACGTATGACCTTGCGATCAAATGTTTTCGGTTCCTATTGGAGAGGCACGTCCTTTCGTCTACTAATCGCACGGTTTTGCGGTGCGGTCGCAAAACACAGACACTAAACTTATTACAGTGAACAGAAACGTCAATGAACGAACGGACAGATCATAACTTTGCGTAAATAAAGAAATTAAAATATTCGCTCGAGGGAAGACTTGAACTACGGACCCCTCGTTCCGCAGCTGCTCACGCTGACCACGGGACCACGGAGCTGCTGAGCTGAGCGTATCCTTGATGTTACCTATCTTGCGCATGGACTACTCAGTATGTATATTTTGCTTTTTTTTCATAGTTCCACACAACTTCTTCCTGTTTTCTCGATTGATCTGTGTTCAGTTTTTCAAGGTCTATCTACTGTGACAACTTATAACTAAATCTGAGGGGGGTGCGATGGGGAGGTTCCCTTGTTAGTAGGGTTTGTTATGTGGTATATATGAGATTGTACTCAGCCTCCTGTGACCTCGTTACTGAAGGGCGAAAACCAGGGTATTTTTGTGGTATCGTAGAGATCGCGGTGTCATACCAAAGTCATCAAAGCGAACCGACACCATAGACATTAGTGAAGTCTCGCTGTAGCCATTTACGACCATCGAGCAAGGTGGCGCAGCGGACAGCATACTGGACTCGCATTCGGGAGGACGACGGTTCAATTCTGCTTCCGGCCATTCTGATTTAGGTTTTCCGTGATTTCCCTAAATCGTTGCCGGCAACTAGCAGGATGGTTCCTTTGAAAGGAGACGGCGGACTTCTTTTGCCATTCATCCCTACTCCGATGGGACCGATGACCTCGCTGTTGGTCTCCTAGGACGTACCAACCAACCAATCGCAACGACGTATGGAATGCCCTCTTCAGGAGCACGCCTCCCCTCTCAGCATAGCAGCGCCCTCGCACAGAGGTCAGTATAGTGTCAATCAATCAGGAGCTCTGCCCAGTTCGAGACCTCGGCTACAGCAATCAACATTGTCGTGTAGGATAGTGACAGATAAAGTTTCTGCTAAAACGTTCTTTCGTAAATATTACTGTAAGAGAACGGTTTGTCAGTCTGTGCATCCAGCGATGCTTTCATAACCAGAGATAGTTGTAAGTTATCAAGCAATCCTGTGGCAAACAAGTGAGTCAAGTAACTATTATTCATTTATGTAATGAACTAATGTTTGATGTGCTCTAGTTTGATAAACTTCCTCCCAGAGCAATCAAAACACTTACAGCTATGACCAAACGAAAATAGTCTCGTCTGGTAGCAACACTTTTCACCTTCGTGTCATGCATGTTTTCCCAATCCGAGTCTTGTGTTTGATAAGCTTACGCAAGAATGATTAGAATAACTAACTTATTGCGTGATAGTTTCTTTATGGGGTAAGTCGGGAGTGGGGTGGGGGGGACGGATAAAATACAGAATGTACTTCAATTAATGGCGAAAAACTGACGTACTATGTTAAATGAAGCAGAATTGGTCCAATAAATATGGATCTGCAAATACGTACTTTGCGGGTACTTGGACAGTGCATTTTGAAGGCCGTCTGTTAGAAACGTCTTTCATGCTTGAGTATTCATCCACAATGTGTGAGTCATTTGTATGAAGTAGAAACTATACAGTCCGTACTTTCATCCACTAGTGAAGCCTAGTCTTTTGGTATGCGAGCAATACTTTGAACGCAAGACCTTAACAACCAATCAGGTCACTTTATTCTGAGCTTCGATAAGGACACACGGGTAGTCAGCCATCCTGCACACTTGCTACCTTCGCTCAGAATCGGCAAGATGCTGTTTACATCATGTTATATGATGAAGATTTTATAAATTTTAGACTACTGTGTGGTGAATGATTCGATACGAGCCTTGTAAACTACAAATGCCAGGAGTTTTGATGAGAGCGTTGCCTGCTTGCATTCCTTTGGCTTAATTACATTTTACATGATTGTTCAGTCGCATCTGTCTACCCATGTGTGCAATGTTAGGTCTTTTGTTCCGGTCGTACCTATGTCTGAATATGCAAGAACCAAATACCGGGCTTTCACCAAATCATCCGTGAATTATGTTGACTTTCACAGTATTTTGTAACACGCTAAATAGAATTACGGACATTTGAGAACATATGAGCTTAATTTCCTACTATTTATCAATATGTGCTGTTGTATACCCGTATAGTCCATCTTCACTTTTGTATTTGTTGTCTACATATTGAATAATAATTGAAGTTAATGCAAAATATCTCGTGAATTATTGTCCTCCTGATATCACTTTTCAGTTTTACGAACTTTTATGGTGATTTACAAATAGGCTCAGTTAGTCCTTATTCTCAGTAGTAGCAGGCGTCAGCACTACTTATTGCAAGTGATTTGCTTTCAGCAGAATTAATACTTCTATCTTTTCTATAAGAAGAGACACATTTATACTTAAAGATTGTATTAGGACGGTTAAAGGCTTTGGCAAAAAAAAAATTTCCTTTAACACCAATTAAAGACCTGTTTATATATTACATTGAGTTATGAGAGTTCCCTTACCACCTGAGGTTTCATTAACGGTAATCATATCGTGTTATTGACAACTCAAGGGTCAAATTTTATACAAGAGGGGATTCTTCCCAGGGCATTGTACTGGAGTCGTACCCCTGTAAAGTTGGCGAGGTGACAAATCTCTACGTTCTCAGTATGGTGTTTTGGAACCTGTAGAGCATCTTTTGGCGCTAATAAAAGATTATTAGTCAGTTAACATTCATTCATTAAGATTTACACTTCTGTGTTCTCTAGTCAGCGTCAGCTGATCCTTAATGTCTGTGAAATGGTGAAATTCCAGATACTTCTGTTGTAAACTCAGTTGGCTGCAAAGGCTGCTACTCAAGTAACTCAGCTGTACAAAATTTTGAAAAACATAGCCCTCAGTCGCGAACACGATTAATTTGTGACCTAGGTTTCGGTGTCACAAGGGGCACATTCTTCGGACAAAATTAAAACTAAATGTTACAGCATAACGTACCAAAAAATGCGAAAGCTGCGGTCATACCTGAAAACGTCAGATAGTCAGTTTTAAAATAAAATGCAACAGAGGTGCAAGCCACTAAGGGCTGCCATGTGTCCTCTGCTACGGTCAACACAGTTTTGTATTATACAACAGTTGCTGATTGACAGCCATGTTAAAAACCTTAACTCAGCTGTAGTCTTCTGGACCGACGTCTGGCACTCCGCAGGCGAAGCGTTAACGTGGGTGGGGTTATGCCACCACACTGTTAGAGCTTTCTCAGTTTCACTTCAGAAGAAGACCCTTGATAACCCATCAGGATGTACTGCACCTTCGGAAGTCGTATAGTTGGCTGACTCTGGCCCTACCGGACAGGTAGGACTTGGCACCCAGAAGTGCCTGAGGAATAGAGGCATGGGTTAGCCCTCTCACTCAGTGGGGAAGTTAACGTTAGCGCGACAAGCACCACGAGATGTAGTGTCCAAAGAAACCTCAGTCTCCCTATTAGCATTGTTGTAGGTGGCCAGAGCGAAGTCCTGTGAGTGGCAGGTTGTGGTTACTTAGATGAAGCCATCTCGGGAATGGCAATCAGCATGTTCAAGAGCAGTGCTGGAACATCTAACACACAGATCTCACTACTCCATAATAATGATTGAATCGAGTGCTTTGATAATAACGCCGTCGGTCCTAATGACCAACCGAATTAAGAGCTGGAGAACTGTGATGTTTATGGAGACAGGTGGAAGGTAATGACATTAGGCTCTGTTTGAAATGATCGAATGTGTCCCTCTTCTTTACTAGCAGCCAACGGTCCTCGTTTCACTATGTTTGCTTAACAATTTATTACAGGCTCTCAACTGTCCTGTCAAGTTGGTGAAGGGTGTTATTGCGTCCAAAATAAAGCTTGTTGCTCCATATAACTTGTTGCTCAACATAACAAGAGCTAATGAATATATCACTGTCTTCCTGTCTCTCTCTCTGTCTCTCTGTCTCTCTCTCTGTCTCTCTCTCTCGCTCTCTCTCTCTCTCTCTCTCTCTCTCTCTCTCTCTCTCTCCTGGTGGACGTTTTGCTGAATGTGTAACGTGTGACTCGCAATTAGCGTAGCTGTAGCACAGTGTGCCCATATGTGTGACCGAGTTACAGTTCTGACTGTTACTTTCTGCTGCATAGCTACGTCATTACCTCTGCCTGGTGCCACCAATGGCTGTGTTACCTCAGAACTTACAAAAAAATTTCTTCCCGTTTTCTAGTGTGTGGCGTAACGTAACTATGCACTCTTAGGTAAACTGAAAGGAGGACTAGCGGCCTTTAAGCTTATTAAGGTTGTCATGTTTTAGTGATTTCGTACCTTCATCTTGAAAGTGGCAGTGATTCGCCGTTTCCACCAAGCCTATATTTTTGTTATGTCGTGACTGAATTTGTCTCAGAAGAGCTGTAAAACACTCCATATAATGTTAAGTTATTCGTTGCTATTACTGTCGTGGGATCACTGGTCACTCTCTTTCTCCCGTAGCTTATATGTTTACCATTCTTATGACTTTTGCTATATTTTCAGTGTGACCTTCACCCACACAGCGAGATTTTTATCGTCATGCTCGTCCTTTCAAACGTTGTTCGTTCTTGTGTCTGATATATATTATCATTATCTTAAACATGCACCAATTTGAGCACCACTTTTTTCCAGTAACTTTAATTTTCTTAAAACCTGCAATATATTCCGTATATAAGTGCTACTACGATTAAACTTCAATTTTTTTATTGGGAAAAAGGGTGATCGGTATTTAGAGATCGTAAGGAGGGTATATCACTTCAGTATCAATGCCTCTAAGGTTGCTACAAACTCCCTCTTATCATTTCTGTCTGTGGACATCTCCAAGTCTGGTGGAATATCCAACTGGAACAATGTTAGAGACTGAATGGGAAATACTCCTACACATGTATATAGCCACTGTCTTCTTTAATTACATATATAGCCGCGTCTATACTCTGTACACCACATTATGATGCTTAGTGGAGGGTGCAATTTGTATCACTGTCTTTTCTCCCTTTCCTTTTCCCGTTCGTGAATGGCGAGGGAGAACAAAAATTGTTGGTAAGCCTCCGATCTACCTCATGGTCCTGTACTTTCGTGAGATGCACATAGGAGGAAGCAATATATTGTTTTACTGTTCTAGGAATGTACACTATCTGATTTTAACACCAATACGCATCAGGTTGTACAATACAGACCTATATCATTGACGTCGGTTTGCAGTAGGGTTTTGGAGCATATACTGTATTCAAACATTATGAATCACCTCGAAGGGAACGATCTATTGATATGCAATCAGCATGGTTTCAGAAAACATCGTTCTTGTGCAACGCAGCTAGCTCTTTATTCGCACGAAGTAATGGCCGCTATCGACAGGGGATCTCAAGTTGATTCCGTATTTCTAGATTTCCGGAAAGCTTTTGACACCGTTCCTCACAAGCGACTTCTAATCAAGCTGCGGGCCTATGGGGTATCGTCTTAGCTGTGCGACTGGATTCGTGATTTCCTGGCAGGAAGGTCGCAGTTCGCAGTAATAGACGGCAAATCATCGAGTAAAACTGAAGCGATATTAGGTGTTCCCCAGGGAAGCGTCCTGGGACCTCTGCTGTTCCTGATCTATATAAATGACCTGGGTGACAATCTGCGCAGTTCTCTTAGGTTGTTCGCACATGATGCTGGAATTTACCGTCTAGTAAGGTCATCCGAAGATCAGTATCAGTTGCAAAGCGATTTAAAAAAGATTGCTGTATGGTGTGGCAGGTGGCAGTTGACGCTAAATAACGAAAAGTGTGAGGTCATCCACATGAGTTCTAAAAGAAATCCGTTGGAATTCGATTACTCGATAAATAGTATAATTCTCAAGGCTGTCAATTCAACTATCTACCTGCGTGTTAAAATTACGAACATCCTCAGTTGGAAATACCACATAGATAATATTGTGGGGAAGGCGAGCCAAAGGTTGCGTTTCATTGGCAGGACACTTAGAAGATGCAGCAAGTCCACTAAAGAGACAGCTTACACTACACTCGTTCGTCCTGTGTTAGAATATTGCTGCACGGTGTGGGATCCTTACCAGGTGGGATTGACGGAGGACATCGAAAGGGTGCAAAAAAGGGCAGGTCGTTTTGTATTATCGCGTAATAGGGGAGAGAGTGCGGCAGATATGATACGCGAGTTGGGATGGAGGTCATTAAAGCAAAGACGTTTTTCGTCGCGACAAGATCTATATACGAAATTTCAGTTACCAACTGTCTCTTCCGAATGCGAAAATATTTTGTTGAGCCCAACCTACATAGGTAGGAATGATCATCAAAATAAGAGAAATCAGAGCTCGAACAAAAAGGTTTAGGTGTTCGTTTTTCCCGCACGCTTTTCGGGAGTGGAATGGTAGAGAGATAGTATGATTGTGGTTCGATGAACCCTCTGCCAAACACTTAAATGAGAATTTCAGAGTAGTCATGTAGATGTAGATGTAGTTGGGATTGGCTAAGCGTCTCCGTGACGTTGTCGCACTTACTAAATCAAACTTTGACGAAATGCTCTGCTGCTCTTAGGATTTTCTCTGCCTCCTGTATCAATCCTTACTGCTAAGGGTCTGTGATTTACAAAGAATAATCTAGTATCGCTCGATCGAAAGTGTTGTTAGCTACCTCCTTCCTGGGTGAAATACACTGCCTGACGAATCTTCCAATGAATCGCAGCTCGTAATATGCGTTTTCTAGGATTACTTTTACCAGGTCGTTCTACTTTAAATCAATCCATATGTATAACCTTAGATATTTATTAGATATTTAATAGCTGTAGATGTCGATATAATTGCAAAATATCATCTCTCCTCTACGAGCTTTGCGTTAACTCCATCAGCATGGACTGGTACATGGTGAATCCACAGCCGCAAAATGTTAACCGTAACTCTTGATACCTTAAAAAAAAACATGTCTACCAGAACTACCGAGAGCAACCAATTATGCTCTCCCTCTGCAAGAAGCTGAAAGTTTAAAAAAAATATCAATTTATGAGTAAACGTTTCTTGAATCTTAACGAATATTAGCTGTCTCTGGGAAAAGGTGTGACATTTTACGCTATTTTGCTTTCCAATCACGTCATCTGTTAAATTTTATTCAGCAATTTCCTATCTGGTATCAGTGTGGTGAGAAGTAAATTAAATATCTGTAGCTCATGTAAATACAAATAGTCAGTCCTTCGCACAAATTTTTTGTACAGAGACTTGCAAATGTTTGCTTGAATGCTATGTAAGGTTAGAAATTGATATAATTTTCATTTTTGCATGAAATACGTTTTATGAACACGATAACTAAATGATGTAATAATTACTTTGGTGTGGCTATCTTTTAAATCCAATGGAGTTCATATTAAGGAATGCAGTTTGCCTGCTTCATCTTTAATGAAAAATACGAACTTGAATTTTGTTTTATACTATTTCGGTGAAATAATTTTAGTCTGGGATTTTTTATTTTGACAAATAACTAGTCAAGCATATCTACTGCTTCGATGCCGTCATTTCTAAAAGCACATTGTATTATTTTATTGCGCGGAGAGCATTAATTTCATGTACTCAAAGTTAAAACTATACAGTTTATGTGTCTGAAACTATAGATTTGAAAGTGTCCCTCACCTTACGTCTCGGTATGTTTTCGTTAGTAACCAATATGTTTATCTGGTGTGTGTATTTTGTTTCCACTACAGTGAAAGTTAGATATAACTACCAGTAAATCTGGCCGTAGCCCCAGATTATGTTATCTTTGAAAGCTACACTGTATCGATTCTTGTACTGTCAGAATTGCTACAGCAAGCAGATAGTTCAGATGACTTCACGATGAACTGAGTAACAACCTTACAGTTTCGGTAACGATTATTGGCTGTGGAAGAATATCAGAATATCCCGCCTTCACTGTACCAGACGTTAGTGGAAAGTTTTCATTGTACGTTAAGCGCGTGAATACTGGTGAAAGAAGTTTCTATGTGCCGTTAGGTACAGGACTGTCGTCTTTGGAACCAACAGCAGTGTATGTACGGATATTTTCGGCCATATAACGTGTCGTGCGGGACAGATTTTCAGAGCTGTTACTGCTACGTGCAGCCAGCAACCGAGATAACCATATACGGCTCACTTACTCCCGTCGTTTTTCCGAATTCTCTTGGCCAAGCTCCAAGGAGATTCTCGGCTGTGACTTTTCTGTTGTGCTCTCTCTTGTTCGGGGCGATAAAAGCAATGGTTCTCTTTTATTCCTGCGTTTTTTACGCCATGCAGAAAGCTTTTCACGGAATCAGTTCCCACATACTCTGATCTAAGATTACCTGTACATCCCGAGTGGCCCTGAAGTTGACTACTGCGATGGTAGACAAGCAAGGAAAAGAATCACGATGTACGTACCAGTTACTTATGCATGATTAAATCCATAGAAGCCCGCCTCTATTATACAGCATTCTTCGTCAATAAAAGACGGAAACGTGACAGCTACAGCTATTGATAACTATAGATAAATTATTTATAGCTAATTTCTGGAGCAATTCTCAGCCAAAGCCAAAGACTTTTCTGAACCTAATTTTCCTTTATGCCATCGCAGTAATCCTTGAGTTGATTGAAAGTTAAGCTGTTCAATGCAAATATTTGCCGCAGTAATCCTTGAGTTGATTGAAAGTTAAGCTGTTCAATGCAAATATTTGCTTGATAAATATAACACTCAAACTCTATGCAGTAAGTGATTAACACACAATTTAATCAACAAAACGACTCGTGGAAGCTCCCATTACAGAAATAAACTAAAACAATGCGTTAATCCATTTGCAAGATTGTAATATACATATATCAGCTTTATGGAGATAATTTGCCTTACTTTACGGGTAACATATTTTCATGGTCACAATCCTAGATCCACTACTTTCACATTGCTTCATGTCTCGAAACATAGTAACAATAACTATTACTTAGCTTGCATTTATCGTGACTCTCTCGTCCAGTGCAGAGTCCCAAGCGAATCAACAGAAGCGCAAGTGACTCCTGTGTATAAAAAGGATAAAACATGGACCCGCAACATAACAGACCGATATTATTGACATCGGTTTGCTGCAGAATATTTGAACATGTTCTCAGTTCTAATACAATACATATCCTTGAGACAGAGAAGCTTCTATCCACAAATCAGACGGATTTTGACATCATCGCTCATGCAAAACTCATCTTGCCCTTTTATCACGTGATACACTAAGAAGGACTGCTGATGGGAAAGAAGCAGAGTCCAGATTCCTAGATTCCCAGAGAGCGTTTCATACGGCACCCCAACGAAGATCTGAGCATAGGCTTGGGGTTCCAGATACTTGAGTGGCTCGAAGACATCTTATGTAGTAAAATCGGAGCAAATATTGAGAGGTTTCATGCCCGCTTTTGCATGTCGCCTCTCATTTTCGTAGCCGGTCAAATGGCAAGTTCAGTGTCCCGAGGAAAATAGCAGAGGCATGATTGGTCAACTTAAACTGTGGCCATTTGATGTCACAAAGCCCTGCTCGAAATTGGAGGGAACAGTCGCTATTGGCACAAATGATATTCTGAGATAGTGTGGGGGAATTTTGTAATAAGGACTGAATGCTGACTCGCTGTTTTTGAGGGTAGTGGTGAGATGAGTAACGTTGGCTTCACTCTTGCGTTTCACGGACGCCGGACGTTCGGGATCTGATCTTCGTCAGAGTTGGACATAACTTAGAATTCTCGGACGGCCTTTGAGGCCAGGGATTGAAGCAGAAGTCGGCGCCTGTATCATCAGAACGGTGCCTACCGACGACGTGCTGCAGCTTTCAGGGCTGGTAAAGTATTTGGCGACTATGGCATTGTAGGACATATCATTTTTATACTGAAGTCCTCAGCAGCATGCATGCTCGCTCGCTTTGCTACAAGCCCACCTTGCTTGTTTCTCCATGTGATCCCAGTTGAGCTCTCACTACTAATCGCCATACTGCATTATAGTCAGGGGAGTAATATTTGATTCATTAGGATCTCCAGTCATTATCGTCAATCTATTGCATCACAGAGAGTAGGATCCCCTTGTTCTCGACCCAACTCTTAATCTCATAGTAGTTCAGTACAACCTACCCTGTAGCCTACTGTTTGTGTTGGTAATCAAGTACCTTTGTGTTTTGATTTACAATAAATCACATAGTAATATTTATTCCGCATATCATTTCCTAGATAGATAAAGATTCCCATTTCGTGTCGTTTATTATGATAAAATTTCCTTTTTCTTTGCTGAGTAGATAATGATTTTTGTTAAATTATTATGAGTGTGCAATCATTATTTTACCAACTAGCAGGGTCCACCATCAGTCCTTTCTCTACCGTTGTGCACATAATCAATAAGGTCAAACCAGAGAAGCAATTATAGAAACAGTGAAAGAACTCGAACACCCACAAGAAGGAAACATGGGTGGTGGAATGAGAGATGTAACGGAGCGAAATAGTATAGACGAAAAGCTTGGATAAAATGAAACTCCTGCAAAAAGGAAAGACTTTAAAAATGGATTAACAAATATCCTCGACCAATAAAATATTTATTTCGGTTGTAATCAGTTTCTGTCAGTATCTGGCTACCCTCAGAGCCTTGTACCATGATGGCAGGAGGTGGCAGTGAATGGAGCGGGTGTAGTGACTGTACGAACGTCAACTACTGAGTCACAACACCCGTTCCATTCACCACCACGACCAACCATCATGGTATGAGTGTCTGACGGTAGTCAAATACTGGCTGAAAGTGGTCACCATCAAATTAAATTTTTTTAGGTTCGAGACTGTTAGTAATCCATTTTAAAGTAGTTTACCCAAGAGGAATATTCTCAAATTCCTAAAAAGGAAAGAGACTGGATCACGTTCACTTAGATCAGAAAACAGACATCAATAATTATTCAAAACAGAGAAACGGAATATGATTAGAGGAAACAGATACAGACAGAACAATACTAGGGACTCCCACAAAGTTTTCAGAGAAGAAATAAAAAGGTACAAGCCGATGAGCCTACACTTCAAATATTCAACAGACAAACTAATTTCCAACAACACAGGCAACTGTGTGTTACTAGCAAAATATTTTATAAGGCTTCTAACTGCGAAGAACCAACACAACGACTAATTTTCAGACAGCCTCAAAAGGAGGACCCATATTCAGAACCAACATCAATGCATCACATTGAACAATGCATTGGCCAACTGAAAAACAACAGTGTGTCAGATGAAGACAGAATATTAGAAATGTAAAAACTTGGACAGAAGCTTGCAGCTGAAAGTATTTATGAGGTTATTAAAGGTTTATGAGAGAAAGGAAGAATACCTGCCGGCTGGAAGCAAGCTGTAATCCATCCGCTGCATAAGAAGTTTGACAGGACAGACACCAAGAATTATTACCGAGACATTTCTCTGCATCCATTCACCTACGAAATTATATCCAAAGCTCTATTAAATAAGACAGAAGATCAAGCAGAACTCACAACTGGCGAATACCAAGCGTGGTTCAGATAAAATAGACCGTGCCCAAAGAAAATTTTTAACCTGAAATCTATCCTAAACATCACAACAATGAGGAACATTAACATATTCGTTACATTCATTGATTTCAAGAAAGCCTAAAATTCTGTAGACAGACAGACAGTATTTCTAACACTGGAAGAAACAAGTATCGACAAAACCAGCAGACAATTGGACGAGTAGACACTCACAGGCACGACTTCAAAAGATAAATTTTTGGAAGAAGTTTCTGAACCCTCCAGAGTTAAGACTGGTGTTCAGCTGGGCGATGGGCTCTTGCCGATTCTCTTGTCTGGTCTTGGACGAGGTCATGAGAGATTAGGATTAAGAACTGCGAGAGAAAAACATCGAAAGAATCTATCTAGGACAGAGAAGACGGAGATCTGAGGTGAAATGTCTCGCTTTTGCTGACGATATTGTAATAATTGTTAATGACGAAACAGAAGCAAAGATAATGATAGAAACACTTCAATAAATTGCAGCTAAAATCGAATTACAAAGACCACATGCGAAAACGGAATATGTTGAACATTAACACGACAGAGAAAAAGAAAAACAAACACAACATGGAAACATGTAAGGGGTCGATGAGTTTAAGTATTTTGGAAAATGGATGGATAGCACTACAAATAAAGAAAGATCGAAGAAAATGGAATTAGCATACAAACTCACCCAAAACCGATGTAATAAAAGATCAGTATTATTCCAGGCTGAAGTTAAACACTATTCAACGGAGAAGTGAAGATCTATACAGAAACATACGAGTAGAAACAACCATAGATACACTAAGTATATGAAGATTAACGTTTTAATGTTGTATTTACAGAATGAATGGCAATAGGCTAACGTAAAAAATTTTAATTTCAAATTAAAACATCGGGAACTCAAATGGGAATCCCTAGAGAGAAGACGACGTTCTTTTCGAGGAATACTGATGTGGAAGTCTAGTGGACTGGCATTTGATGCTGACTACAGAACGAGTCTACCGCCACCGACGTACATTTCGCGTAAGGACCACGAAGATTCGAGAAATTAGGTCTCGCACGGAGGCCAATAGACAGTTGTCGTTCCCTCGCCATATTTGGGAGTGGAACAGGAAAGGGAATGACTGTTAATGGTGCAACGTACAATCCACCATATAGCATACGGTGTCTTACGGATTATGTCTGTAGATGTAGCTGCCAAACTTTTGCCCACCTAATTTATTAGCCCAGGGCCTCAGGGTCGTTTCTCCTCGGCACAAATTATTCATGGCTTTTAGAAAACCTCGGAAAATTGGTATCTGAGTTCTACTATGTGCAGCAATGCATTTTATTAACAGGAAGAGAAGGCAAATTCGTGTGAAACACATCTTCAACAAAGCAGAAGCTACCAGTCAAGAATGCTGGGAGCCTAGTGTATGCTGCTGGTCGCACGTACATTAACCAGCGTTACAATACGCCAAGTCTATCAGCTACCTCTTCAACCTACAAGGCTTGAATGAAGCACAAGCAGTAGTCTTCAGCTAGAAGCATAATGGGAACGTTTCACTCAGTGTTCTCTTTCACCTCCAATAAACGCAGCGCAGGTTGCCTACCCGGAAATTTATTTCAAGTGTCGAACTAATGAAATGTCAGTATTATGAAATGGTCGCGTAAAAGTACTATAAGCAAAACGCCATCTCACTAATATCTCTTCCCGAGACTTAAACACTTCAAAATCAATACGTTTCCTGGAATAAATACCTGGCTAGCTCAGACATTTCATATGGCTAGCGCGTGGCTTTTGTATTTCGTTTCATGCTTCCACTGGTGGCAACAGGCATTCAGTTCTGCCCTTCGTGTACATAGTGTGCTGTTAATGTGTGCTGCCTGCCGTATGTGACGAAATTATGTTATAAATATTCCCATATACAGAGAAGTTACACATTTACCCATTGTTCCTTTGTTACTTGTTAATGTTACTGTCAAACTAAGAAATGTGTAGTTACCAAATATTTCTCAGAAATCGATAGCTTCTGATTAATAAGTCAAGTAGTATGTCGTGACAAAGCAGCAGTAGTTTCACTAACTTATACCCTGCGTTTTAGTCGGCTCACTCATTAACACTGAAGTGCACCAAATGTGCAAAGAAATAGATTTCGTACTCTGGCGGAGGCACTAGACTGAGAATGGGCTTTTGAATGAGCGACTGTATACTTTGGCGAGAACATGCTTCACATTTTCAACATTGCTGAAGTAATTACTTCTGTGTTAAAAAGGTTCATGTTAAAATTTAGGGTACGAAGTTGCAGTGTTTGATAGTGTAATGATCCCTCTGCCATCAGCAAATGGCAGACATGATATAAAAAAAAAATTTATTCCTGAGAACTGATTCATGATGAATCGTTTGGTCAAAAAGCAAAACTGCCCTACTTAAGCATACCTTTTTCATTTGATTAAACATTCCAGTATATAAATCACGTTCCCTGTATTAGTTAAATTTATGTTCAACTTGATATGCTAATTGTTTACGATGTTTAACACAAAATTTACAGAGCTTCAAGATAACAGCCTGATGCCGATACGCAACCAAACTAACACTGCAAATGAAAATGTAACGAAAATGGAAAAAGATCGAGTTTTCGTAAATTTCGTATGAGTGTCTCATATTACAAACAACCACACTGTAATAAGAACATATTTACTTTTTAAAACAGAAACTGAAAATCACTGTCATGCCATCAAAGACAATGACCGTAGTCTTTGTGGATGAGCGGTTCCTTGGAGCTCATTGCTCACTTACCTCCTTACCTCTTACTCGGCAGTTCCGCTGCCTGGACTAAGATGACATACAACGTCACTTAGATAAGAAAAGTTGCCAAAACCTCACTTCACGAGATGTGTCTCTAGGCTGCATTCCGTTATTGATAATTTGCTATAAGTTTATTCTACACATCAAGTCTATGTTCACTGAACTAAATGAGATAAACTCTTTAGAGAAAAAAAAACATGAAGGCTCTGTTGTATTTGCGAATAGAAAAGTAACATAGAAGTGCCATTAAACGCATACTAAATGACAAATACGCATTTTCAATACGCAGTTCCTGATACAAGAGATAATGTTCATCTTTACGTTCACTATTCAGTGTACTCACACGAAACAGCACACTAACATTAAGTATTCATATCTACACAACGATCTTCCGGTTAAAAATCACGACAAATGTTGTTAAGGCCAAATGTTAGCACGCTATTTAATGATTAGTTCCACCCGCAGAAATATTGTAACAATTCCATACTTATGTGCGAGCTGGTGTCTCTAGGCTAAGTCTGCTTAATGTGCCACGACATAATATGTTACTGCATAATTTACACGAAGCTAACCAAATCACCCGTATAGGATATTAATGATTATGTCCTCTATCACACTGGTCCTGTCTTACAAATTGCATAGTTGAATAAGCCCTACTAAATCGCGACTCATCGATAATTTAGCCAGTGCAATCTAACGGCTCCGGAACGAGAGACTGCATTGTTCTCTGATTGTCCGAGACGCACTAAGGCCAATAACCGTTCTAGCTGCTATCGCACTGCTATATACGTCGCCTAATTAAACAACCATAAGCTTCAATGAATTTATGTGTTCCAGAGTAGCTTTACGTAGCAATATCTTTCCGTGTTTGGAGGACTGGTGTAAATATAGCACTTTCTCGACGTAAACACTTTTTACAGTATGCCTTTTATACAGTGTAAGTGATCCACTGACTGACTACACAAGCATAGATATACCCTCATACATACGAGGGGCGTTCAGAAAGTAAGCTCCGATCGGTCGCGAAATGGAAACGACTATGAAAATCCGATAAAGCTTTGCACAGATGTGTTGGGTAGTGTCTCTAGTATAACCCCAGTTAGCATCACGTCGCTCTTCTCATTTCTGAGCTCGCAGTGAGTGCGTAAAGATGTCTAGAAAATAGTGTCTGCCGCCAAGTACGAGGGCCTGGTGAGAAATTTCGCCTGAAGCTATGCAGCTAACATTACATAACTGTCGTGCTGTTTCTTCTTCAAGACAATTCTCAGCCGCATTCTGCAGGGGCAATGAAGATGCTCCTGCATCGTTTTCAAATGGAAATGTGAGATTACCCACAATACAGTCCGCAATTGTCTCCCCCTGAGTTTCATCTCTGGTCACATGAACCGCTGTCTTTGAAGACAACATTTTGACACAGACAACGAGGTGTAGGCCTGCGTGGATAATTGGCGGAAAGCACTGGCGGCTGCCTTCTATGATGAGGCTATTGAAACGTTGGTACAACGCTATGACAAAAGTCTAAGTCAGAACGGCGACTACGTAGAGAAGTAGCTGAAAGGTGTAGCTAATTGTTACAAGTAAAACATTTCTGATGTTCACTGTGGTTTCAATTTGGCAATCAATCGGAGCTTACTTTCTGAACAGGCCTCGTACTTGATCACTTACAATTTCAAGAACACCTCTTCAAGTTCACTTTCATTTACTCCCCTACGACTTCCGAGAAACCTAAAACTGTATTTTATTTAACAGAAAGTGCTTGAAATGAAAAAGGCTGTTTCGAAAGTATTTGCAGTAGCCAACAACTTACCTTTCTTGTTAAGTGTAGTGTCGTAACGACCTCATGAATCCATGGACCCTGCATGTCAGCAGGGGACTATTAATAACAATAAGGTAGTTAGTTAGATCTCTTGTATTATACACTAAAGGCCAAAGAAACTGGTACACATGCCTAATGTCGTGAAGGGCCACCGCGTGCACTCAGAAGTGCCGCAACACGACGTGGCATGGACTCGACTTGTGTCTGAAGTAGTGCTGGAGGGAACTGATACCATGAATACTGTAGGTCTGTCCATAAATCCATAAGAGTAAGAGGGGATGGAGATCTCTCCTGAACAGCACGTTTCAACAAATCCCACATATGCTCAATAATAAATACGTGTTTTGTAAATAAAACTGCCTTTTCCTGCTGCTAGTTACTTTATTTATCGAATCCCATACGCCTTCTCCTGTTCTAAGGCCTCATCAGTGTGATCTGTAACGGTACAGTTTTGTTAGTTTTAGATTATTAAATAGTTCACTTCGCGATTTTTTGAACTGTTTAATAATCTAAAACTAACGAAACTGTATCGTTATAGATCCCACTGATGATGCCTTAGAACAGGAGAAGGCGAAACGCTTATGGGATACGATTAATAAAGTAACTAGCCGCAGGAGAAGGCAGTTTTATTTACAAAACAAGTATTTATATGCTTGCTGCGGAGGATGGCCACACAAACAAACTTGTTATGCTTTATAATGGTCGTGTCCAGGGAGTTTAGAGGCCAGCAGAAGTGTTTAAGAAGAGAGTTCCTGGAGCCGCCCTGTACAATTCTCAACGTGTGGGTGGTCGCATTGTCCTGCTCGAATTGCCTATTCCGTCGGAGTGCACAATGGACATGAATTGTGGGGTGCGTACGTACGTGTCACCTGTCGGAGTCGTATCGAAACGTATCAGCGGTCCCATATCACTCCAACTGCACACGCCCCACACCATTATAGAGCCTCCATCAGCTCTAATAGGTCCTGCTGACATGCAGGGTCCACGGATTCATGAGGTTGTCTCCTTACCCGTAACGTCCATCTGCTCCATAACAAATTTGAAACGATACTCGTCCGAGCAGGCGTTTCCAGTTACCAAAAGTCCAATGTCGGAGTTGATGGGCTCAGGCGAGGCGCAAAGCTTTGTGTCGTGCAGTCATCAAGGGTGCACTAGTGGGCCTTCATCTACGAAACCCATATCGATGATGTTTCGTTGAGTGTGTCACGCGGTGACACTTGATGATGGTCCAGAATTGAAATCTGTAGCAATTTGCGGAAGCATTGCACTTTTGTCATGTTGAACGATTCTCTGCATTCGTCGTTGGTACCGTTCTTGCAGGATCTTTTTCTGGCCACAGCCACGGCGGAGATTTGATGTTTTACCGGGTTCCTGATATTCACAGTACACTAGTGAAATGGTCGTACGGGAAAATCCCCACTTCGTCGTTACTTCGAAGAAGCTGTGTCCTATCGCTCGTGCTCCGACTATAACACCACGTTCAAACTCACCATTGTTGAAGCAGTAACCGATCTGGAAACTGCACCAGACACTTGTTGTCTTATACAGGTGTTGCCGACCGCAGCGCTGTATTCTGCCTGTTTACATATCTTTGTATTTGAATGCGCGTGCCTATACTAGTTTATTTCGCGTCTCAGTGCATGTATACAGTGCCATACCAGTGTTTCAGGTAGCAACTGCTTATGCAATACAGAAAAAATTTGAATTTTATGTACATTTATTCAGGGGGTTCAAAAACTCAGTGCTCTTAACTTACAGGGATGAAAAAGGGGAAAAAAACAAAATATTCCGCAAGCAACCATGTGACGGACACCCATACTGCTTGATCACTGAGCTTGTGTAGATAATACACGAGTGGAGCGGGTAAAAGTCGTTGTGTCTGACGTTGTTACAGTAAATGTTAGTTTGAGATACGTAATATACAGGGTGATTCAAAAAGAATACCACAACTTTAGGAATTTAAAACTCTGCAACGAGAAAAGGCAGAGCTAAGCACTATCTGTCGGCGAATTAAGGGAGCTATAAAGTTTCATTTAGTTGTACATTTGTTCGCTTGAGGCGCTGTTGACTAGGCGTCAGCGTCAGTTGATGCTAAGATGGCGACCACTCAACAGAAAGCTTTTTGTGTTATTGAGTACGGCAGAAGTGAATCGACGACAGTTGTTCAGCGTGCATTTCGAACGAAGTATGGTGTTAAACCTCCTGATAGGTGGTGTATTAAACGTTGGTATAAACAGTTTTCAGAGAATGGGTGTTTGTGCAAAGGGAAAAGTTCTGGATGGCCGAGAACGAGTGATGAAAATGTAGCACGCATCCAGCAAGCATTTGTTCGCAGCCCAGGAAAATCGACTCGCAGAGCTAGCAGAGAGCTGCAAATTCCACAATCAACTGTATGGAGAGTCCTACGAAAAAGGTTATCTGTCCGTAACTACCTGAACGTCAACTACCCGAGGCGATGGATCGGCCGCCAGGCAGCCCGTGACAGAGCACTTCATCACTGGTCTCCAAGAAGCGCTGATCTTACCCCCTGCGATTTTTTCTTATGGGGGTATGTTAAGGATATGGTGTTTCTATCACCTCTCCCAGCCACGAGAAATAACAGCAGCTATCCAAACTGTTACGCCTGATATGCTACAGAGAGTGTGGAACGGGTTGGAGTATCGGGTTGATATTGCTTGAGTGTCTGGAGGGGCCCATATTGAACATCTCTGAACTTGTTTTTGAGTGAGAAAAAAACCTTTTTAAATACTCTTTGTAATGATGTATAACAGAAGGTTATATTATGTTTCTTTCATTAAATACACATTTTTAAAGTTGTGGTATTCTTTTTGAATCACCCTGTATTGTGATAGGCTCTTCGACACTGAGTCAGTAAACAGCGGGCTGCACTGGTGCCTGCATGACAGTTACAGTGCCAGCATGGAGCACTACACGTTGGGAAAAGATGCCGCGCGGGATTAGCCGAGCGGTCTTAGGGCGCTGCAGTCATGGACTGTACAGCTGGTCCCGGCGGAGGTTCGAGTCCTCCCTCGGGCATGGGTGTGTGTGTTTGTCCTTAGGATAATTTAGGTTAAGTAGTGTGTAAGCTTAGGGACTGATGACCTTAGCAGTTAAGTCTCATAAGATTTCGCACATTTTTTTGAACATTTTTGGGAAAACGATGAGACGTGCACTTTGTTTACGGCGTGGCTGAAGAGAGAAGGTCTAAGGAGAATGTGGTTGCAGCGTGATAGGGCCCCAGCGCACGTTGCAGAACCAGTCAGAACAGTAACAACGAGCACTTTCGGCAATCGCTGGACTGGCAGGGGAGGACTGTTCATTTCCCTGCTAGATTCCCGGACCTCACCCCATCAGACTTCTTTCTCTGGGGCTACATGAAAGCCGAAGTGTGTTCTACCCTCGTTGGCTCATAGGCGGAATTTTTTGCAAGAAATCTTGCAGCAGCCACAAAAATACGAAACACATCACGGTTTTTCCCGCGAACACGGGACTCCTTGCTACGTCGATACCGGCTGTGCGCTGACAATAGTTCTCATTGTGAACATTTACTGTAATGTAATGCTGATCAGAACAATGTAGTAATGAAAAATTTAACACCACTTTATTCCCAACCACAAACAATAACCTTCTGATAACTCGTTAATCCAACAATATACTTTTCCCACATACGCTTGCTTTATGACATATATTTGTTTTCGTCTCTGTCATCATCTCTGATGGTATGGGCGCTGAACTTTTGAACACCCTGTATATCTCAGCAGCTATTACAGTTATAAACTTGAAATTTGAGTCGTGAACTACTGTTGCTATTTGAGAAATGTTGTGTCAAGTTTTATTATAATTTTGTGTATGACTTAGCGACTCGATATGATCATGTACTGCAGTACGCCAGCTGGCACATGCATAGTGTGTGAAACAGATCTCTCATGCATACCTCCCATAGCCTCTACACAGTCACTCAATACTGCCCCTTAAAAACTCATTACACGTGGGTACGCCACACCTTACGAGACGCGATTGAAGTTGTGGGAAGTAACGTTGATTATTAATTACTACTTCGGTAAAACTAAACAATGCACCATGCATTTAGAGCCCTGGGAGTTCCACTTCAGATCCTAAATATCAGTGTTACTTCACCGACTGAAACAGGTTAAGGGTACTTACAGAGGCCATATTACGAGGTTGTATGTTGTACTGTAATGGAGCTTCGGTTTTCATAAAACTGAAACAGGAAAAAAAGTGACTGTTTTTTACAGATGTTGCATTGTCCTTAGGTACAACATGCGTAAACATATTCAAATCGATACAAACACTTTTAGTTTCACAGAACATTTGCATGAAATTTAAAACAAGTATACATAGCTGTTGTTATTTCCAAGTTAATGTTATGATATTACATTTTACCCTAACACAAAGAGTTTTTGCTGTATGTTGTAAAATGGTTATAACTGTTAACTCCTAGCTCCTGTAGCAAAAAGTAAGCTTCTGAAAGTAATCGAGAAAGTTTTGACATTAGAATATTTATAAAAACATATGTATGCCTACATCTGAAGATAATAATGAGTGAAATACAGGAACATTTTATCCAGCATAGATGTCAAATGACTGATTATGATGATGATCATAATGTTTAACGCTGATGCTGATAAATAAGTAGAAAAAAACTTATCAGTCATAAAAAATAACAAATTTTTAACAATACAAAAGCTCTCTTTGTCTTCCATTACACGTCTGTTCGGTTAAACTCTTTAAAGAGGACTGTTTAAATCACAAATGTGTATCCAAACAGGCTAGCCGGGGTGGCCGAGCCTTTCTAGACGCTACAGTCTGGAACCGCGCGACCGCTACGGTCGCAGGATCGAATCCTGCCTCGGGCATGTATGTGTCTGATGTCCTTAGGTTAGTTAGGTTTAAGTAGTTGTAAGTTCTAGGGGACTGATGACCTCAGAAGTTAAGTCCTGTAGTGCTCAGAGCCATTTGACCAATTTTTTTTTTTATCCAAACGTGGGGAAGTAGTGCAGCTACAGATTTTTTCTGTCCTAGCACCTATATATGAAACATTCAAACCGTGTCTCCCATGGAAAACCTTCACACGTTGGTTTATACACTCCAGCACATAATGCGGATTTTTCAAGTTAGTGTGACACCTGTTTTTCTTCCAGCTACACATTACACTGAAAATGTGTGTTTTTCTAATACTCCTGTCAGAAGTTGGTGTTTCCATGTCTACAGTGTAAACGACAGTCTGTTAATGTCGGCGTGAATGTCAAGATAAACCGGGCCGCGAAGCAATTCTTAAGGCTCCTAATGGACTGCAGAAGCAGCGTGTATCGTTCTGGGCAGTGGTACTTGTAATTAACTGGATTTAACTAAAGAAATGCAAAGGAAATTAAATTGAAGTGGCAATTTTTAAATTTCTAAGCATTTTGCCGGTGGCCTTAAAACGCTCCTCCGTTATTACTCCATTTATATGCAGATCGGCTGTTTTGTACGAAAAACAAAAGGCCACCGCGACGTGCTCCCGCCTTTCCTTCCACACAGCTCCCTTCTTAAATCCTTACAGCAGTCTCTGAATCCCCCACTTGCTCAAATCTATTTACCCGCCGTTCTCCATAATTTATCAAAGCGATGCTAAGCAGTACTTCTGGAAGAAGGTAACGGCTCAAAATAGTTTTAACCAGAAACACTTTTTGCTGCAGTTCCTTCTTTGCATGGTACAAGCCTCAGTCAGTTCTCAGTTACAGAGTTACTAATTTTCTCTCCCTCCCACCCCACCCCCCTCCCCACTCTCACTCTCTCTCTTTCACACACACACACACACACACACACACACACACACACACACACACACACACGTACGTTTCTAGTATGTCGTGCTTAATAAGTATATATTATGCAGCTCCTAGGTAATCTATAAAGATCTGTCGAGCTTCGGTATGAAAACGGCGTTGTGGTTTGCTGACATAATTCAGTGAATTTTTGTTTAGTTGTACATATTCATCCACCTTCAGAATCGAGATATAATGACCCATAATATACACAGTGGTCCACAGATTTTGGGATACTCTACTAAAACAAAAGCAGGTCGATAAAAGATGGTAGAGGAGGAAAACCTCTGGGATAATGTTACCAACAAGAAACCACCGCCTTTGATGCCGCTTAATTTTCGAAAATAGAGGGGATCAAATGACATTTCAAAAACAAGGTAGAGACTTCATGAAAAGAAAAACAGTACCCTTCATTTGAGCTTTGCTTTATTCATTCTCAAGTTACTATTCATTTTTCTTCATTGCAGGTGACGTGAAAATTGATGAGGCTAACATAAACCTAACTCTTTGATATTGTCCTGATTCAAGAGAGAGAGGAGCACCCTTATTCTCATACAGGATTTTAACCTCAGACAAACAACCCAAAACGGTTGTGGAACTTCTCACGAAATCAGTGAAAATTGATTTTGTTGTAGGCTAATCGAATGCTGGACCATCTAAAATGGATATGCATGAAGCAACATCAACCGCCGTTCTGGCGTCGTTCGGCAAGAGTGCAGATGACACTTCCCGCATTCGCAGGAGACGTACATCAGCGATACTTAAATAACGACAATTTTGGACGCATGTAATAACGCATATTGCGATGAAGATTCAAAATAGGCTCAAATGAAAGGTTACATTGATTTTCTAGTGTAATCCTCTCTCGCATATATCACATGACCTCCAACTGGCTGGAGTACCAGGCTCCGTTCTGGAAGATGATATGATATTTTGTGGTAGTTGGAATCAAAGGATAAACTGCAAAGTATAAGAGGTGAAAAATTATTGAAAAAATATACTATTTACAGTATTTGTTTATAAACAACATTTTTCATCTTGGTATCCGGAGTATATACGCACAACCGTGAGAGAAGCAGCAGTCTTTGAGGTTGATGCCGCAATACTTGAAATTCTGTCCTTGTGCTTCGTTAATTGTAAAACTGTGGGCTAAACTGATTAGGAATTGCGGAATTGCAGTCTTTTAGACTGAAATGGCAGTTCAGTAGAGATCAGTTGCAGTCTGCGGATATATAGTGTGTTTCCTTTGTACTGTCCAGCCATCAGTTCGGCTTCGATGATAATATTTGACAGCTGTTTAACAATCATTCTTGTTCTTCCGTTACATGGTTTTTCTGAATTGAGATTTGTGAGTAATACGATCGGAGATTTTATTTTAAGTCGAAGGCAGTGTAATGCAAAGAGTTTAGAGATTCTGTTTGAATGGACACGTTTTCTTCAACGTTTACCATCGTGCCGATCGATCTGTATATTCTCTCTTCATCAGGAATTTTCTTTCGAATATTCAAGTTGATATCGTCAACAATATTACTTTTAGCTGCCAAAATTGCACTTTCAAATACCCAGTCTGAATTGGTGTAGTTGGGAACAATAAATTAAATAATATTTTTATTAACAAAGACACTAAGTACTCTTTACACAATTTCCACACTTTTTTTCTATTTATGTTCAGTCACTGTACCATAATGACTACTAGCAGTTCATTGTCTGCTTTTATTCACTCAGTGCACTACTTTTTCATCTCTTCCATTCGTCACTGTTAAGAAAGTGACGTTTTTTACGAGTATATACCCCTACTAACGGGTAGTCTTACCAGTCGTGAATTCCAGAACACACCAAAAAGGCTTCGAATGGTCCACAATGTCCCACAACATTCCACAATCTTCGAGAGTGTTCTGGAATGTTCCACAATTATCTGGGACGTTCCGGAATGTTCCCGGATGTTCTGGAATCTTTCCGAACGTTCCAGACTATTCCCGAACATTCCTGGACATCCAGAATCATTGTGAAACATTCCCAAACATTCTTGTTCTGGTATGTTCTAGAAATTTCTACAGGGCGAAATTTTCCAGTCCTTATATTTTCAAAAGCACGCCCGTCAGGTAAAAACGGGAACCTTCTTCACGGATGGGGGATAGAGGGCTACCAAATCATGTATCTCCCTTGATCGTACCGGGACTCGTTTCTGAGTTTTAGCGGCACGAACATTGTACACTTACTTTCATAATATACTTGATATGGATTATGAGTTGCATCCAAGACTACGGCTTTCAAATTGTCCGCCAAGCTGGTACCATAGCCTCACGTGTACTTCCCCTCTTCAATCTCAAACTACTTCACATTAAATTTCTCTTTATGCTCCTGGCTCTTACAGTTCCGTACCTCAATCGGAAAAAACGGACGCCTCATAGGAATACTTTGTTGCTCGTCTGTCTTTGTATCTGCGATTATTAAGAAACCTTTTCTCAAGAACGGCTGTAGGAACCAAGTTGAAATTTATGTCAAGTACTTAGGTTTACTGTTCATCGGTGTAGTACATAATTTAAGCTACTAAGTCAATGCAGTCGAAAGATATGAGCATATATGTCAGATACTTTGATACTCGCAAATTCACTAATCAAAACCTAGAGGTGAACCATCTTTACATATGTCAACCCTAGTAGTTTGACGTGCAATATATATATATATATATATATATATATATATATATACAGAAATAAAAAAAGTTAACTGTGCCAGTTGCTGTTGATGTTTTCATAGGAAGATTAAAAAATTTAAAAACTGCAGATGGCATTTTTCAATAACTGCTCTTGAATTTCAAAACAATTAGTGCAGAAGATGGCGTCTACTGGAGAAGAAGCGGCAAACACACTCTCTGGCGAGATAGAAGCCAAATAGGGGCCAGTATTGACTGACCGCTATCAGTAACCTTTGGAAGAAACTGTACGGATTACATTAAAGAAGAGAATGAAAAATTCTAAATTCCTGAAGACCTTGATGCATGCGATTTACTTCATTTGATGGAAAAGGACAGATTGTATAAATGTTGTTGACTGGAAACAAATTTTGACCTTCTTTCGGAAACTGAACTCATTTTAGCAGTTAGCCCTGTTGTGGAACAGTAGCGTTGGAACAGTGAAAGAGATTAAATATTGATCTACATTAGCAAAGACATATTTGGTAACACTGCTAAAATCAGCTATCAGCGTGATTATTGTGCTTCGACGATAGTTATTTATCATATTATCCAAGGTATCATGTCGTATAGATGGAGGAAAATAAGAAGGAAAAAATGCGCTATACAAATTTACCTACAGCCGGTAAAGATTAATTAGTGGAAAGGGTCTGCCAGAAAACCTGGAAGTCACCGAATCGAATCTCGGTCACACCATGGATTTTTCAGTCTTCATTTGAACCCAGTCTTCACCACTCAACGTGATGAGTCGCCAGGAGCAGTGCGTGGTCCGAATTCCACGTTAAACCAAAGGTCCCCTTTCCCTGGTTGACTAACTGAGGTAGCTTAGGGAGACACAGGTCGGTGAAGTGGCGTCCAATAAAAAGACTTTCAGTAGCCCATTGAGCCCAACTTTACCTCTCACTGTATAAAATCTACGTATTACCAAAAACTATGTTTCCACAAACTTAAACTTGTATGCTAAACTTCGACTAAACAGACGCTAATCTGAACTGAACTGTAACTGATCTGAATGCAACTTGTATTTATGTTAAATGCGCAACTGAAGTAAGACAATTATCTGGCCATAATCAAAATTTCCACTTACCTCGCGTCTTGACAACATTGTTGCAGATTTCTCGAAAGCACAACAGCGAACTGCAAGCAGGCTGCGTCTAAGTTAGATTTCCACTTCCTAATACATATTCGAACCGCTCCATGTGGTAATGCGTAATGAGAGACAGTGGGATGGAGAGAGTAACTATTTCTATGAACTGATATGCCAAGACAACGATTTTAGAATGAAGTCCATATTCAAAAAGACAGAGTATTACTTCACGCGATTTCACATCTAACAGAGGTCTGAACAATACTGTGCTTAACAAAGAGAACAATGATTTAAAGAGAATACATTGTTAACAGTGAATTTCTATAAAAATCAAACAGCTTAATCAATTAATATTTTAATGCATGACGCAAGGAAATGGGATGATCTTTCTCTCAGCTCTGAGCCAGTTAACTAGCTGACAATAACCATTCCTAGCTGCGCACTGGTGTTGTCTTACCTCAAACTCCTTCTCTTCAAACACAATTTATTCAAAATTTTTATTCTCTTCACTTTCTAGTATATCCATCTTATTCATCCTTGCCCTCCTTTACATTATTCTTGATTTAACAAATACAATCACAAGTCAACACAGCACCACTGAATACGTCCATCATGTACCACACGTCAGCTAATAACATATCAGACTGTGCAGAGGCAAAGACGGTGCCACGACAAGACCAAAGATTTTTAACAGTTACGTAACTTTCTCTCTGTCACCTGCAAATTGATGATTTACAAAAACCAAAATGACACGATTATCTTACGTATCCTCCACCTTCCCCCAGTAGAAATTTGTAAAAGGATCATTTCAGATAGGAGTGGGACGAGGACAAAATTCTGAACATTATGGGTAGGAACATACAAAACATGTTACAAATACAAAGAAAAAAATAGTTTCACAAGAATGTGAGTTAAAGAACAATAATTAAAAAATTAATACAGTATTCAAGAACATGTGAATGATTAATCAAGAGAATTCACCACTGGTAGGTTATCACTTTTTTATGATTTCTATGAGAATGTTCTGCACAGGAACAATATGAATGTTTGTACGTGACTTTTGTATTGAAGTAGTACTGGTGATCTACACTGTATTTGTAGCACACAGGAAGTAGGCGAGAGTATCTATATCACACAAGGCATACATTCCTGAAGCACAATCACATATGACAGCAGTAGTTTACGTGGTGAAAGTAGGTAGAAGAGTGCACTTGTCACAAACGACCTAACTTTCTTTAGCTCGTTGCAATAATGTCAGTGTTGTGGGAAGTTACGTGGAAGCAAACTCAGTGAGACTAAACACAGTTCTCAGCTGCCAACTCCCTACACACACAAACAGTAAAACGTCATAGTATCTGCTTGAAGCAGACTGTAACCCATTGATAACTCCAAAGCCATCATGTAGTATGGAAGAGTTCCTTATGAAAGTCAGTTGCAGCTGTTATCTGTGGGGTATGCCAACATCTGACAGAACATTTCGGTGTATAATCAGTAGACATATTTCTTCTGCCCTGGTATGTCCCAGTCATTTGTGGTGAATGGTCTGTGAGTTACAATATGTTACATTTAAAATATCCAGTTTCCTATATTAAGACAGGCATAATAAGATTTTACATAGTTGTATATACGGAATGAACATGTAGGGTAATCATTACAACAGATTTCTATGTCTTAAAAAAAAAAGAAGAAGAAAGAGCATTATGATTTTACAATAATGGATTACAGAAACATCAGACAAGTAAATCTTGTGAATAAGTGTACAGTAAGAGTCATGATAGGAAACAATTATGATATCTGTACAGAATGATCCTACAGAAGACTCTAAATCTGTTCAAATAAATATGTTTGTGAGGACAACAGCGAAATACATAAAAGTATAGAAAATAAGATAGAAAGGGATACATAAGGTTAGCGATCATCCACAAGAAATAAACACGTAAGGATAGTGGTCATACACACAGACAAAGGGAACACAAATATATAAAACATGGATTAGGGAGTAACCAAAGTTTACATCAAAGAAAACTTTATACAATCAGTCAAACATCAGTCTATGGTTATACCTAATATGGTAATTAGTTTGCTATCTAGTTATATTTTATCCCTTAGTTCCTGCACCTTTTACTTCTTTTGCTTATAATTTTATCAAACTTTCAACAAATACCACCGTTTACTGTACTCTTTGCTTCTTCCTGTCATATGTTTCATAAAACCTCATAAGTTCATGTTAGTTAGCTCCATTGCCCTACCTAACCATTTGTCATTTATGCCCTACCTAAGCACCTTAGTAATTATTTCATCACCCTTTCACATCCATCTTTGTATCCATTTCTTTGCTCTTCCTTACCTTTTTTGTGTCCTTCTTACACATCTTTCATGATTTCTTACAAATCTTAAATGACTTATGAGAGCTGCATTCAGTATTATACTTAACATAATTGTTATATTCATGGCTCCACAACCTATAGCAACAATGCAGAGAATATGCATTATAAAGAAACTCAATAAATGAAGTAATTGTAAAACGCAAATGTATCATGAAAATTCCTTAAGCTAAAGCAATGCATGTTATCATGTTACTTCTTATGTAAATAGAAGATGACAGTCCGCAATGTCACAGAATCGGTAGAAAAATAGATATAAAAGATTCTTATCCTATGCCATGGAAAAAGAGAATATAGCTGAAAAAATATAATCATTAGTACCCCACATACTTCCTGCATCTGATTTCTCTTATTTCTTTTTTTTTTTTACTGCATTGTCTATCCATCTCATCTTCACTTCCAGAATTTAAAATTTCCCAGGCACCTAAACTGTTATAGATCGTTTCATATACGTGCTAAGTTTATCTATTAGATAAGGAAAAGGCAGATTAGTTCCATCGTATTCAGTAGAAGCTAAATTTTGAGAGCATGTAGCTACATACAAATCAGAAAAAACAGTGTCATTCAAAAGTATTAACAAGAAAACAGACACTATCACAAAGAAACTCACAAAACGTTCAATGACGTACCATATACTGAAAGAGTTTGTCAAAGTACAGAGTAGCAATCAACGCTGAGCCAAATATTTGCAAAATATTTTCCATGCACAAATGGAGACAAAAGTGTACACTTCTCGAATTATTGTAAAGTATAATTATTACATACTGTGTTGTTCTGATGAAAAATATGACACTGTATGTTTAGTAAAACGGTTGAAAAATTTGCATTAGATAATTATAAACTCTACATCAAGGAAATAACTGTGTTGTCTTAAGTCAGGTTACCTTCATTCGGTATTGTCATGAGGCCACATCTTTTTAAAAACTTACCTTTTACGCTTAAAAATACGAAATGCACCCACATGGCTAAAAATTTACTATAACTAGAAACGGGCCCCCTATGCCCTAACTACTGCTCACTCACTCTTTCTCTTCATTAGTCACCCTATTCATAGTCTCATTCTATTACGATATACATCATACATCTCATAAAAGCCATCTCATGTACCTCACCAACATAAATCTCATTATTCTGTTAATCTATTTGCTGTCCTCATCTCAATATACACTTCAAATAACAATTCCCTGCTCTGTTTTCGTCCACTTATTTCCACACAGACAACACCTCATAGCTATAATCGTAAATATTACAGTTCAGTAAACACAGCATCACTACCTCACAACTGGTCCTGAAAAATTTCTTACATGAAAATACCTATCACTCTTCCTTCCAGACAACACAATGATTAACTCAACAGTCTGTATATCTATCAAAAGTGATAGAAAACGGTAAAAATCTCTGTATTCATCACTGTGTACTGCCCGAAATATTTCTCCAGTAAACAACACATTGCCAGTAGCCCGTGTATCGTCTCAGAACTGGTTTAACAAATACTGTCAGTGTTCATTTTATTAGATATTATTTATTCTTATTTAGTTTTTGGATGAAATTTCGAAGTTCGTAGCAGGTTGTTTAGCGTACGCTTCGTGGCAGCAAATTGCTCGAGTTGTTGCGCGATAAATGAAGTATGTTGCTCGACAATAGTCGCCAAATGCTTGTCAAAAGTTGACAGCCGAGCGACGAGAGTCGCTGTGGCAAGCGGTTCAATGGCATTGTTTACCAGTAACTGTTGCTGTGCGCTGTAAAGCAAGAAATATTTTCGAATTGGTGACATGTAGTTCTATCATTTTTGTACAACGTTAGTATTTAGATTATTCTGTGAATGGTTTTAGGTGTGAAACATAACGAAGTCCCTTGCTCCTGTGACTCCGAATAGTTTTCGTTTTCTGCAACATTGTCATGTACAATTCTACAAGTCGTGTTAGGTCCTATATACACACACCAAAGAATTTGTGACATAGACGTTTGCTTTTAGAAGATAAATGGTGAGATTTAGCCAGAAGTTTCTGTCCAACCTGTAGCTTTTTGATGTTTACTTGTCCCTATAGAGATGTCTACCTTCTTTCTGCAGCGTTCTTGACATTGTTTGGCGCTATATCTACTCCTTCCTTACAGCGTAATCTTTTCGAAGCTGCAAATGGTCCGATGATCCAAAAACACTTAACAGGAAAAAATAATCAGATCTGTTCATCACCTTCCCTTTCCTACATGCAAGCTAACGCAATACTGTACATCCATACAAAGAAAAATCAACTTCAATAAAAACAGGGTCCGTAACATATGCCCTACCCATTACCTATTCATTCTTCATAATACATCGTAATTTCTAAACTTAGCATCCGTCAACTATATTATCATCATTATCCTCACAGTCATCATCTTAAATAATCGCTGATATCTCGACATATCTATCTCTACAGTGTCATCATCATAATAACCTCACACCTCATAACATCCTTCTATCTCGTAAACAATCAATAGTAAATACTCCCTGCTTTGTTTCATTAATCAATCCTTACACGTGAAACAGTCCACAGTCACGCTTCATATAATACTACTGAGCAACCAAGCACAACTGATCATGAAAAGAAAATCTTCACAAAAATATATATTACCTCGAATGCTGATAATTTCTTTTAGACAACAGAATGTTACCTTCAACAACCCGTAATTATTTCTTGAACCGGTAAAAATCTTTCATGTACATGTAATTCATCAGTACAACTATTATTTTCAAAACAGACTTTCCATTTAGACAAAACAGCCTCTACCTCATTAATCTGTATCTCATCAGAACTGGTACTAAATATTTCATTTTATAACTCATGACTGCTAGTGCTGTCTGTAAAAGTGATGGTGTACAAAACTGTGTGCTTGTTTCGCCAATCTGTGGTTTACTCCCGGAAATAACGTATTGGGGTGATCAGTGAGACGTCCGAGATATTTCTATTACTGATCAAAGTTTAGTGCTGAAGCAGCGGTATGTTTTGTGTTATGTGACTCATTATTTACTGCCAAAATTGCATGTCATTGCTGTCTAGTATATTCGCATGTTTTACATATACGCCACAGTCGAACTTCGACGAAAATCCGGCTTGTTTTTCTCTACTTTTTTGCTAAGGGGAGCAACTATCTATCATTTTAACATTTTTTTAACTAGGTCAACTTTTGTTAATGTTATGAAATGCTTGTAATCGAAGTTTTGAGTTTCACACCAATATGACACTTTCTCAATCATAGTTCTCAAGTAACTAAAATTACTTTCAACACATGTACATTACGATAGTAGAAGAAAATTCCTTGTACTTACCGACTAAAAAAGATAATAAGAGAAGACGAGTGTACCAAGAAACTGAAAAATAGTTAACTCTCAGCTCGGGGACGTATCGTACTCCAGCTGATGTATCCAAAAAAGTGTAATGGATCTCCGGCCTACATTAGAACGTAATAACAAGCATGGTATTCAGATTGTGAGTTCTTTGCTTAATTATTTTGATCCACTGCTCAATATAAATGCGCGCTGACAGTTCACTGTCATCTACATCTACATCTACATCCATACACCGCATGCCACCTGACGGTGTGTGGCGGAGGGTACCTTGAGTACCTCTATCGGTTCTCCCCTCTATTCCAGTCTCGTATTGTTCGTGGAAAGAAGGATTGTCGGTATGCTTCTGTGCGGGCTCTAATCTCTCTGATTTTATCCTCATGGTCTCTTCGCGAGATACACGTTGGAGGGAGCAATATACTGCTTGACTCTTCGGTGAAGGTATGTTCTAAAAACTTCAAAGCCCGTACCGAGCTACTGAGCGTCTCTCCTGCAGAGTCTTCCACTGGAGTTTATCTATCATCTCCGTAATGCTTCCGCGATTACTAAATGATCCTGTAACGAAGCGCGCTGCTCTCCGTTGGATCTTCTCTATCTCTTCTATCAACCCTATCTGGTACGGATCCCACACTGCTGAGCAGTATTCAAGCAGTGGGCGAACAAGCGTACTGTAACCTACTTCCTTTGTTTTCGGATTGCATTTCCTTAGGATTCTTCCAATGAATCTCAGTCTGGCATCTGCTTTACCGTCGATCAACTTTATATGATCATTCCATTTTAAATCACTCCTAATGCGTACTCCCAGATAATTTATGGAATTAACTGCTTCCAGTTTCTGACCTGCTATATTGTAGCTAAATGATAAGGGATCTATCTTTTTATGTATTCGCAGCACTTTACACTTGTCTACATTGAGAGTAAATTGCCATTCCCTACACCATGCGTCAATTCGCTGCATATCCTCCTGCATTTCAGTACAATTTTCCAATGTTACAACTTCTTGATATACCACAGCATCATCCGCAAAAAGCCTCAGTGAACTTTCGACGTCATCCACTAGGTCATTTATGTATATTGTGAATAGTAACGGTCCTACGACACTCCCCTGCGGCACACCTGAAATCACTCTTACTTCGGAAGACTTCTCTCCATTGAGAATGAGATGCTGCGTTCTGTTAACTAAGAACTCTTCAATCCAATCACACAATTGGTCTGATAGTCCATATGCTCTTACTTTGTTCATTAAAAGACTGTGGGGAACTGTATCGAACGCCTTGCGGAAGTCAAGAAACACGGCATCTACCTGTGAACCCGTGTCTATGGCCCTCTGAGTCTCGTGGACGAATAGCGCGAGCTGGGTTTCCCACGACCGTCTTTTTCGAAACCCATGCTGATTCCTACAGAGTAGATTTCTATACTCCAGAAATGTCATTATACTCGAACATAGTACGTGTTCCAAAATTCTACAACTGATCGACGTTAGAGATATAGGTCTATAGTTCTGCACATCTGTTCGACGTCCCTTCTTTGAAAACGGGGATGACCTGTGCCCTTTTCCAATCCTTTGGAACGCTACGCTCTTCTAGAGACCTACGGTACACCGCTGCAAGAAGGGGGGCAAGTTCCTTCGCGTACTCTGTGTAAAATCGAAACACATATGTGTAAGTGCGCTTTTGCGCAAGAAAAAAACGCCTAAGTTGAATGTGTGAAAATGTTTGTAATCGTAACTGCAAATTTTCTGTATCCACAGAACTTCGCTGGTATGCCGCCAAGGCTGTTCACTGATTAGACTGCGAGAAAAACTGTATTCTCGCGAAAAGTCACCCAAATGCCAAAAATATATACAGATACCGAAAATGCCAAAATATGAATAAGAATGACCAAGATCATCACACTTCCATTTTCTTTTACTATGTGTAAGCTGTTTACCGCCTGTATGCTGTTCCAAAGCCTGATGTTTCTTTATACGTGAAGAACAAACTAATGAAATGTTATGTGAGTTTCGGCGTATCTTACTCGACATGGTAGACGTTTGTTCGTATTATGCACAGGTTGGGATAGCCAGATGTTCGATTTCTTGTTCTGCACTAGTTGCAGTCATACAGGGTATTCCATTGTTTTTTGGATAGTTTTTCTACTATGTCACTGCGCGGATTTGTTTCATTGTTTAAGTTCGTCTACGCTAATGTTGTGTTCTTTGTTAATGTACAAAGTTGTTCTTCAGAATTCAGAGTCAGAGTTTTCACTTGCTGGCTAATATATATTACTGTTGTGTTAAGATGTCCGTTCTGTTCCTTTATCTATGTAACTATCGCACTCGGAAATACAGTGTTGATTTCAGCTAGCAATTCGTCATTGTCATTATGCTGATTTGTTTTCAAGTTTTCGTGGTCTGTTTCAAGATGATGCACTCTAGTTGAAAAACTACTGATTGTTGGTTGAAGATCGTTTTTCTTTTCTTCCCTAAGTGATTTACTAATTTCTTCCTGTGCCGTGTCCATTTTCTAACTCATTTCGTCTTGTGTTTCGTCGGTTTTCTTACTATTTTCATTTTGTGTTTATTTAAGCATCACTGAACTGATTCTAAAAAAAATTGTCCGATTCGCCTAATGTGTTTCTATATAATTGTTCACTGAAGGTGATATGTGTTGTGTTCCTTCAAAAGACATTGGCATAACATTTAATTCTTATGTGTCTGTTGCCCAGTTCGTACAACTGTGGCGACTTTTGTTCGCTTTCGCTAGACTATGGCGACTTATCTCCGACCGACTCAACTTCAGAATTTGTGTTTTCATTACCCATCGTTTGCTCTGTTCATTGTCTGCCTCCGTAGGGTAGCGGTAGCGTTACTGCCGGCAGGTGTTGTGTGATGTGGATTAGCAGGAGCCAATCCACGGGGTTTGGAGGAAGCCGAAAGGCACGCGTTTAAGCTCACGCAGGCTGGCGTGAGGTCTGGAACAGGTCAAGTAATGAATACTAGCAAATAAAGTACGTAGCTTCTGGAATACTTAACTTTAATCCATTATTGGTGAACATCGGTCTGACTGTACATGCATCCCAAGATAAATAACAAATGATAATGGCGCCTTGCTAGGTCGTAGCAAATGACGTAGCTGAAGGCTATGCTATCGTCTCGGCAAATGAGAGCGTAATTTGTCAGTGAACCATCGCTAGCAAAGTCGGCTGTACAACTGGGGCGAGTGCTAGGACGTCTCTCTAGACCTGTCGTGTGGCGGCGCTCGGTCTGCAATCCTGATAGTGGCGACACGCGGGTCCGACGTATACTACCGGACCGCGGCCGATTTAAAGGCTACCACCTAGCAAGTGTGGTGTCTGGCGGTGACACCACATTGTGTCTCTCATCTTCATTGACTCACCAGTCGCCGATGTGGCGTCAACTAAAGAGGACTTGCAAGGCGGCAGCCGAACTCCCCCGAATGGGGCCTCCCGGCCGCCAATGGCATACGATCATTTTTTTTGCTCTGTTCGTTAAATTTGTCAATAATCGTGAATCAGCGAGATTTCCTGCGGTCTCATATAAACTATTGGTATTTTCTAATCGCTCAAGCTGTTTTATCTCATCGTATACCGAATCCCTCTTTTGCAACACCCTCTATGTCCTGAGCTACGACGAACTTTCATGTTTTCCGTTGTACCAAACATGATAAGCACTATTTCTTGGAGAAACAAACTTGCTACAATGATCAAACAAACAAAAATAAAACTTTACTATTGTGCATTCGGGAGGACGACGGTTCAATCCCACGTCCGGCCATCCTAATTTATGTTTTCCGTGATTTCCCTAAATCGCTCCAGGCAAATGCCGGGATGGTTCCTTTCAAAGGGCAAGGCCGACTTCTTTCCCCGTCCTTCCCTAAACCAATGAGACGGATGACCTCGCAGTTTGGTCTCTTCCCCCAAAACAACCGAACCCAACTATTGTGCACGCAAATACTCAAGAATGAATCAAATCTACACTGTACTCTTACGCCGACTGTTTATCTAATAAAGTAATTCACAATTGTCACACGACATAAAATTTCACAAATTGAACACAAAATTTTAAGTTCATTGCCTGAAAAAGAAGTACAGCGTTAGCAAAGTTATAGCAGGGCTATTTTTGCTTTCGAGAAATGACACACTGTCTGGCTACATTTCACCTAAACAACCAAGGAACTATCCTGGCTGAAAGGTTGGTACATGTAACCTCCCAACTATATTTCTTTTTGTGTGGAATTTAGTCCTGCTTTACTTCCCACTCTACAAAATCTACGAATTACCAAAAATTACGTCTCTACAAAATGTTACCTAACTTACCGTATGCTTAACTTTGATTAAACAGAACCTAATCTGAACTGAACTGTAACTGATCTGAATGCGACTTGTTATGTTAAATGCGCCACTGAAGTAAAACAATTATCTGGCCCTAATAAAAATTTTCACTTACCTCGCGTCTTGAGAACGTTGTTCCAGATTTCTCGAAAGCACAACAACAAACAGCAAGCAGCCAACGCTAAACTAGATTTCCATTTCTAAATACATATTGCTACTGTTGCATGTGGTAATGCCTAATGACGAACAGAGGGGTGTGGAGAGTAACTATTCCTATGAAACGATATGCCAAGACCACAACTGTAGAATAAATTATGTATTCAAAAAGAGAGTGTCATAATTGGCTTGATGTACACACATAACGTAGGTCTGAACAATACAACGCTTTTAGGGAATAATTATTTATAGAGGGTACAATGTTAACAGAGAATTTCCATAACAATCAAGGAGCTTAATCAATTAATATGGTAATGCATGACTCAGGGAAGTGGGGTGGTCTTTCTCTCAGCTCTGAGCAAGTTAAGTAGCTCACAATAATCATTTCTAGACGTGCAGTTCAGCAGACATACCTCAAACTCCTGCTCTTCAAAAATGGTTCAAATGGCTTTGAGCACTATGCGTCTTAACTTCTGAGGTCATCAGTCGCCTAGAACTTAGAACTAATTAAACTTAACTAACCTAAGGACATCACACACACATCAAAACATAACATTATTCAAAATTTATATTCTCTTAACATTCTAGTATATTCATGTTATTCATCTTTGCTGTCCTTCACGTTATTCTCCATCTAATAGCTACAATCACAAGTCAACACAGGACTACTGAATACGTCAATCACCCATCACACTACAACTAAGAATGTATCAGATTGCGCAGAAGGAAAGACCGTGTCACGACAAGAGCCAAGATTGTTTAACAGTACGTAACTTTCTCTCTCTCTCTGACGTGCACAATGATGACATACAAAAACCGAAACGTCATGAGCACCTTACAACTCAGCCACTCCTAAAAGCTGTGTAAGAACTGTCAATATTAGTATGAAAGTTGATTTCGTTTATCTTGAACGTGAAAATTTACCTTTTCCAGGCGCACATTTCTTTGTAAAAAGTACCGTGTAGAGCGTGTAGGAATTTGTAAAGTAAGTTGAGGAACACTCAGTGTAAAAGCACCCATCTCTCTGGGTTTGGTCTCCCTAGGTCCCGAGAGTCTCCGGGGGCAGGCTCTTATCGTTACGTGTCAGCCGCAGGAACTCGCCTGTGTGAGGCGATTAGTTCAAGTCGGCGTATTGTTATCATGGCCCCCTTTCACGTGGGAGACGGTGCGTCTGTGCGAACCGTGCTATAGGGTCTTGAGAACGCGTTGCCGATGTCCAACTCAGAGCAGCTTAGTTGTCCCGTGATAGCTCTACTGTCACCTTTTAGCGTATTGTTACTTTCACCATTCCAGCAGGTACCCTTTCTTATGGAGCAAGCTGTTATAGTCGCCTCAGCTCACGTCATTTTGATCTCCTTCTTCTCTTCAGGCATTAGGTGAAATTGCCTGTTACGGCACCTATCGTTTCCAAGGTCTTCCTCTATCGCTTCTTCCTGAACACTTATAATTTCTAGCCTTTAAGAGCAGTCTGTTACTCTCCATTCTTTGTAGGCGTTAGTTCCATTTTCTCCTACATTCTAGAATTTTATCATCATACTAAAAAATTTAGTTCTTCTCTAATATCTTGATTCCTTAGCCTCTCTTCTATTGTACAATCTTTAATTGGGATCAAGAAAACATTCCTTGCGACCGAATATGGCTCTCTTGCATTTTGCTAATCCTCCACGTCTCGCTTCACTAGAGCAGTGTGGAAACTGCAGCTGTTTTGTAGAATTTAATTTGAATATCTTTTCTTGTTTTGTTTTTAAGGCTTCTGCTAGTTGTTGCACATACCCGGCTGGATTTACTAAGCTTAATCTCTATATGTTTGCTGGAGCCATATATCACCTCACATCCTAGGTAAAAAGTCTTCTAATCTACCAGTATTTTAGCTATAATGTGTTCTTTCCACCCGGAAGCCATTGCCCTTAATCTTTCTATTCAGATCTCCATTCCAATTTTCGTATTTACTTGCTTCAGGAACTGAATTTATTTCTGAATGTCCTCTTCTTTATCTGGTGCGATCACTGCTTCGTCAGCATATAGTAAGTTATTTAAAAGAGCCCTCCTGTCTAGGTATATATCTTTCAGAAATTATGTTTTCCGTATAGGCATTATTTCATGTATGAAAATTTGATACAGATTTGGGGAGATACAATAGCCTTTTCCTAATCTTTTGTTAATTGGTATCTCATTAGCCATTTTTCCGTTAAGGTCTAGAGTGGCAGTCGTTTTTAGCGCACTTACTAGATGTTTCTGACATCTGTGATTCGTCATTATCTTCCAAACTTTCTGTCTATTGACACTGTCAAACTCGATAAAGGCAATGTGTGTTTTATTACGTTCTCTGCGTTCTTGTATCATCTGTTGTAAAATAAAAACTGCAGTTAACATAGAACGTTCTTTCCTGGAAGCCATTCGTTCCTCACGCTGTACTACTTCCCTAATGTTTTTAAATCTTATGATTAAAATCTTAGCATATACACTGTGTAATCAAACGTATCCGGACGCCTGACTGAAAATTACAAGTTCGTCGCGCCCTCCATTAGTAATGCAGGTATTCAAATGCTGTTGGCCCACCTTAGCCTTGATGACAGCTTCCGCTCTTGCAGGCATACGGCGTTGGAAGGTTTCTTGGGAAATGGCAGCCCATTTTTCACGGAGTGCTGCACTGATGAGAGGTATCGATGTCGGTCGGTGAGGCCTGGCACCAAGTCGTCTTTCCAAAACGTCCCAAAGGTGCTCTATAGGATTCAGGTCATGACTCTGTGCGGGATAATCCATTACAGGGATGTTATCGTCGTGTAACCACTCCGCCAGAGGCCGTGCGTTATGAACAGGTGCTCTATCGTGTTGAAGTTGTAATCGCCATCCCCGAATTGCTCATAAACAGTGGGAAGCAAGAAGGTGCTTAAAACGTCAATGCAGGTCTGTCCTGTGACAGTGCCACGCAAAACAACAACGGGGGCAAGCCCCTTCCATGAACGACAAGACCACACCACAACACTACCGCGTCGGAATTTTACTGTTGGCACTACACACACTGGCAGATGACGTTCACGGGGCATTCGCCATACTCACACCCTGCTATCGCATCGCCACATTGTGTACCGTGTTTCGTCACTCCACACAATATTTTTCCACTGTTCAATCAACCAATGTTTACGCCCCTTACACCAAGCGAGGCGTCGTTTGGCATTTACCGGCGTGATGTGTGGCTTATGGGCAGCCGCTCGACCATGAAATCCAACTTTTCTCACGTTCCACGTAACTGTCATAGTACTTGCAGTGGATCCTGATGCAGTCTGAAATTACTGTGTGCTGGTCTGGATAGCTGTTCGCCTAATACACATTACGACCCTTTTCAACTGTCGGCGGTCTCTGTCAGTCAGGGGACGAGGTCGGCCTGTACACTTTTGTGCTGTATGTGTTCCTTCACGTTTCCACTTCACTATCACATCGGAAACAGTAGACCTAGGGATGTTTAGTAGTGTGTAAATCTCACGTACAGAGGTATGAGAAGTTCCACCCAATCACCTGATCACGTTCGAAGTCCGTGAGTTCCGCGGTGCGCCCCATTCTGCTCTCTCACCATGTCTTATGACTACTGAGGTCGCTTATATGGAGTACCTGGTCAGCACAATGCACCTAATATGAAAAAAGTATGTTGTTGTGGTGTCCGGATACTTCTGATCGTATAGTGTATCTCGTATGTTCATTCCAGTAAACTTATTCTTCTGTAGTTACTGCACAGGATTTTGTCTCCTTTTTTAAAAGTTAGTATCACTCTAGCAGTAAAGAAATGTAGCAGCCGTAAAGTCTGATGTTACTTCGTCAGTCTGTATTTCATCTACTGTTTCAGTTCCAATTTCGTCATTATGATGAACTGTATATCACAAGAACCTGTTACTCAGTAAGTGTAGGAGCTTACCATAAACTTCACGATGAGTTTCGACTGGTAGCTAAAATATTTTCCAATTTATATCGTATACTTCTACAGTGCTGAAACTATTCTTTCAAATGATAAACTCGTACTTCAATAAGCTCACCGTATCACTTACCTCGCTATTCATCTCTTGCTCTGTTCGTCCCATCGAGCCATCCAAAAGAGCCTCAATAATTGTTCCTTCTGACCTATCAATTGGTTCCTCTCTATCAATACAGAAGAAGTCCAAACAATAACTGTAGGAAAAACCAAACAGGTTTCTGTCCCAGAGAGCTCTACCTCATATCCCATGACCGTTCTATTGGCATTATTAAAGCACTCAAACACATTGTACTTCACCCATCCCCTCCACCCCACCATCCAACAATCCAACGAAAGTCCACATAGACTAAAACTACTAACCAGCTTAAAATGAGCTAATTTCCACAGTTATCACAGACAACCGCAGTAATGTCATTCATTCCATTCTCACTTATGTAAATATTACATGGATCTCCACCCTTCCCAAATATTTACACTTGTTCCAAATCATTCAGCTTCATGCACTCTACTTCGCTATCCTTATCTGATCACCCTCCTCTACCCATATAGTGGACCAGCTGATAATGTTTTCACATGTAGTCAAATACCTGAAAGCCTTCGTCACTTTACTAGGAAACCGAAATTCGGCACCTCGCTGTATCCCTCGTTCTTGAGGACATTTCCCGTTTGGTGCAGTTGTCATACGCTCTACCATAAAATTTGCCTTTTTCCAGGGTAATTTCAGCCACCTTCCCCGCCCACACTATCATGTAATTTATGAAATCTGTCCATATAACCAATAATAATCTAACATACTACTTATTTCCTCCTGAATGTTCCAACACATCCTATCCTTGCGTAACTGTAATCGTACTTCACCTACCGGCAACTATATCCCGCCTCTTCAAAGTCCTCAATACTCAACCCACAGCCTTCTTTTACAACTCTTCCTTTCTAGTGCCATCTGCGTCGAAATCCCTTATCTTGAACGTGTTTCCAGAAGTCCATAGTACTAGTATTATAATCCACATTGGACTGATAATCTCAGACATCACGATAATCTCATCACAGATCAAATCATTGTTTTTGTTCTCATCGTCATATTTTCATGCCCATTTAATTGGTTTCTCCAAAGCTTGAGAAGCATCAAAATGTCTGTCGTTAGCTAGCCCCATACCGGAGGGATTTTAAAGAACTCTAATAAACCAAAGGCAAAGACCAAAATCAGAAATTCTCCGCTGGAACCGAGGGTTGGAAAACAGATGTTATTTGTTATAATTACACTGAACGAGAAAAAAGTGGATGCAGTGTCAGAGTGCGATCGATGAAAAACATATCAAGCTTTTTGTATCCCACCCGAAAACTCAAGCCAGAAACATAAAATTGGTTCCAGAATTGACCAGTGTCAACAACGAAAGTGTTCTCTATCACCAGTCCATATATAAAGACAAAAGAAAAAAAACAACGCTACATACACGAGCAAATGATGGATTTGTCGCTCAGATGACATCAAATGTCTACTCCACTTTCGAAGTCACTGAGCTCTCTTGACCGATCTATTCTGTTATTAAGTTTTCTCTGCTGACATCACAGTACTCCCATGGAGGGTCCACCTCTGTTGACTATTTGTCAAACCCGCATTAAATACTGGTGATCAGATACTCTTGATCAACATTGTAGGTATCCCGTGGTCTCCTGACACGCTCACGACTCCACATGAATTGAGCAGTGCGATGAGTCCACGGCAACATACAAGTGCCACTGGAAGTATCTACGTGCAGCTTTTGCTCTGTACTAACATGGAAATCAGGTCAGCGCGACAGAATGTCAATCCTAAGGGACCAGGTTCTATTCCCGACTGGGTCGCAGATTCTCTCCGCTCAGGTACTGGGTGTTGTGTTGTCCTAATCATCATCATTTCATACCCATAGACGAGCAGGTCGCCGAAGTGGCGTCAAATCGAAAGACTTGCACGAGGCGAACAGCCTACCCGACGGAAGGCCCTAGTCACACGACATTTACCTTCTCGGAAATGTTAATGACTTGTTTTTTTCCAGTCGCCAGAGATGCTTCTTGGCTTAAGTGCCCTACAAATAGATAACCTTTTTTTTATATTTTGAGCTGCTGTTAGAAAAAGACAGCGGAATCACAGTTTGAGAGTTTATACGAGCTTGCTCTGCAGAGTGTGGCACATTAGGAGGCTGGCTGTGGCACGGTGCCAATTGTCCCTGCTGGGTTCCTTTCGCAGCGGTCAGCCAATGGCGGCCTTGCAGACTGCACTCCTGGGAGCGTGGGCGAATGTGGCCGGAAGGGCGAAGCGTTGTAGGGAGGGCGAAGGGCGGAGGGCAGAAGGCAGGGCCGCATCTTGGCCGCCATCCAAGCCTTGATATTCATTGCAGTCACCTTTTTCGTGGCCTACCCCAGACTGCCGGGAAGGTGTGGCGAGCAGAGCTGTCGTTATGACGACAACTCCACCCTCACAATCAGTATGCGGGAGTGGAAGAGCTCTCGAAAACTCAGCAATGTGGCTATTCTGTAATTATACTAAAAGATTTTAGGTTTCAACACTGACTACAACTACTGCACTCAAACTACGCTAACGTCACAGAAGTCATGGGGTACCTCGTAATATTGTGTTTCGTTTTTCCTGGTGGAATGCAGCAACTCGACATGGCATGGAATCAAAAAGCCGCTGGAAGTCCCCTGCAGAAATACTGAGCCATGCTGCCTCTACAGTCGTCCATAACAACCTACGTAAGGCCGGTGCACGAATTTGTGCACGAACTGATTTCACGATTACGCCTCATAAATTTTCGATTAGATTCATGTAGGCGATCTGTGTGATATAACCGTTCGCTCGAACTGTCCAGAATGTTCTTCAAGCCGGCCCGAGTGGCCGAGCAGTTCTAGGCGCTACGGTCCAGAACCGCGCGACCGCTACGGTCGCAGGTTCGAAACCTGCCTCGGGCATGGATGTGTGTGATATCCTTAGTTAGGATTAAGTAGTTCTAAGTTCTAGGGGACTGATGACCTCAGAATTCCCGTAGTGCTCAGAGCCATTTGAGCCATTTGAACCAATGTTCTTCAAAGGCGAACAATTTTGACCTGGTGACATGGCACATTTTGATTCATAAAAATTCATTGGTTGTTTGGGTACATGAAGTCCATGAATGGCTGCTAGTGGTCACCAATCAATGATACGTTCAGCTGTACCGCAGGACTCAGCCTATTACATATAAAGACAGCCCACACCATTATGGAGCCATCACCAACTTGCTCCAAACTCTATCATCAGCTCTTATCAACTGAAATTTGGACTCATCTGACCAGGCCACTGTTTTCTAGTCGTCTGGTCCAACCGATATGGTCACGAGCCCAGCAGAGGCGCTGCAAGCGATGTCGTGCCGTTAGCCAAGGCACACGCGTCGGTCATCTTCTACCATAGCCCATTAACGCCAAATAAACGTTCACCGTACGTCCCAAATTGATTTCTGCGGTTATTTCATGCAGTGTTTATTGTCTGTTAGCACTAAAAACTCTACTCAAACGCCGCTGCTCTCGGTCGTTAAGTGTAGCCTGTCGGCCACTGCGTTGTCCGTGGCTGTAGGTGATAATGATGAGGATGATGATAGGTCCTATACTCCAAGGAGTGTACTGAACGATGCGGGAGACCCGCTCCGCCGACTAGTCAAGGACGTAGCGGAGGTGGTTTGCCATTGACTTCTTCCGACTGTAATGCGAACAACAACACCCAGTCATCTCGAGGCAGGGAAAAACCCTGACCCCGCAGGGAATCGAACCCGGGACCCCGTGGGTGGGAAGCGAGAACGCTGCCGAAAGACCACGAGCTGCGGACGTAGTGCTAGCTAATGCCTGAAATTTGGTATTCTCAGCACAGTGTTGACGCTGTATATCTCGGGATACTGAGTCCCCTAACGATATCCGAAATTGAATGTCCCATGCATCTAGTTCCAACTCCCATACCGCGTTCAAAGTCTGTGAATTCTCTTCGGCGGCCATGATCACGTAGGATACCTTCTCACATGAATCATCTGAGTACAAATGACAACACCACCAATGAACTGCCTCGATAGTACCGCCATCTGTATATGTGCGTATATCGCTATCCCACGACTGTTGTCACCTCAGTGTGTTATTGTGTATTACGACTTGGATTAAGCCTTGCCTTAAAGAAAAGCCTTGTGGATGGCAACGTCCTTGCCATTTGTAACCAACAATACGTGACAAAAAAAATCATGAAATTTATGGGCAAGTGTGGTGGAAAAAGTGAAATCTGGTTAAACTATTTCTGCAACTGCAAATCTAGTAGAAACCAACAACAAAAAAGGTAAACGCGAAGTGCGACATGGGTAAGTTCTGTGCACTGTGCACATAAAGATTACGCAACCGATGTGAATGGGTCACGTTTCAAAGATGAAATTCTAAATATGCGTGTGACCTGATGAGGGACATAAGGTATGAATTATAAACAAGTGTTCGTAGTGATAGCAGTGAACTTATGAATGCCGAAAGTACTGGAAAGCCATCACAATATACAAAGTGATTCTAAAGGAAGTACTGTCCCTTATGGACGAATATAATGCATCACATCCAGCAAAATGTTACGAGGTGTACTGAAAAGTAGTGCCTTTGAATTTTCATGTGAAAAGTCTTCAGGTTTTTTAAAAATAAAACAACCTCTATTTATATTCTACATCTTTATTCTTAATGTCTACATATTTATTTCTCAACATAGGCTCCCTGGCGACGAACACATTTCTCCCAAGGAGAGGCCAGTTTGTTCCACTGTTTCATCACTATTAAAGTGTCCGCCCCGATACCTGAGTGGTTTGCAGGCACAGTAGCTCAGCGTTTGCGGTCAGAGAGCTGGTTGGCCTCTGTAATAAAATAATTGAGTGGAAGGATAAACAAACGAACCTGACCGGATGTCATGTGACGTCCGCAACGACCAAACACAACGATTAACAACGAACAAAATGAGGAAAAAAAGTGATCAGCGTGATGGATTGCCGTCATACAGGCCCGGGTTCGATTCCCGGCTGGGTCGGGGATTTTCTCCGCTCAGGGACTGGGTGTTGTGTTGTCTTCATCATCATTTCATCCCCATCCGGCGCGCAGGTCGCCCAATGTGGCATCGAATGTAATAAGACCTGCATCAAGGCGGCTGGACCTGCCCCGTAAGGGGCCTCCCGGCCAATGACGCCAAACGCTCATTTCCATTTCCACTATTAAAGTGAAGTTCTCGAAGGTGTTCGTTCAGTTTTGGAAACAGATCAAAATCGGATGAGGGCAAGCTGGGACTGTGTGGAGGATGACCGATGACAGTGAAAGCAAGGCGTCGGATTGTTGCAGAAGTCGCAGTGCTCGAGCGTGGTCTGACATTTTTATACCGAAGGAGAAGGTTCTCCACGTGTGGACTACCTTCCCGAATTCCAAACTCATTTACTGTTTTTCAAGCACCGACATAGCTATGCTACACACTGCTACGCTAAGCGCTACAATTCTCAGCCGTCTAGCGGTAGAGAGTTGCAACTTGCATCAGCGAAGCCGAAAAGTCGATCACGTAATATGCATGACATATTATACCTCAACCAATACCGAGAACAAAATAAAAAAATTGGGAGACATTAGTTTTCAGTGAGCCCTTCTACAAGGCTGAATATCGTCATTTTACGAGTGAATGAGTGAGGGAAAGAGAGAAAGAGATAGAAACACGTAGACAGACAGACAGACAGAAAGAGGGAGGGAGGGAGGGAGGGAGAGAGAGAGAGAGAGAGAGAGAGAGAGGCATTATAAGTCACTTGTATCCATAGAAGCATGAGCTAAAACCAGATAATGGCTTCCACAGGCTCTTGTGAAATCGACTGGACCACAAAAGAATTCTGTTCACTCAGTAGGGTTCAAAAGGCTCTAAGTACTATGGGACTTAACATCTGAGGTCATCAGTCCCCTAGAACTTAGAACTACTTAAACCTAACTAACCAAAGGACATCACACACATCCATGACCGAGGCAAGTTTCGAACCTGCGACCGCAGCAGCAGGGCGGTTCCGGACTCAAGCGCCTAGAACCATTCGGCCACAGAGGCCGGCAGTAATATAAATGAGAACACGACACGACAAGTTAGTTCGATTTTCCATAACTTTCAAGCACATGTAAAATCGAGCAACGTAAATGAAACGCGAATGCACGCAGTAGAGTGCAACATTACCGAATTCTACGATATAACATGTGGAATGCGCTCATATCTAAACACACAAACCACGTGCTCATACTATACTGACGAAGAGGCAGGGAGAAGAGTAAAGCTTTGTTCGACCATACGACATTCTGTAAAATGAATTTTGGCGGCTCGCGCTCTCATTAGCCGTCACGAGTGACTAAGATCTGACAAGCTTTGCACAGACACGCCTCGCTATCTGATGAATTCGCCAGCGAACAGGATTGCCTGAGGATCAAGAGATTAGCGTTTAGCGTACGGATGCACTTAATAAGCAGAGCACGAGAACTTGCGTTTCATCCTCTAGGTACAAGGTTATAAAAAACAACGTCAATTTGTTTAGCAGGAAGTTTCATTTGAACACTACACAGCTTTACTAGGCACGATCGTATTGGTATGACGTTGCCTTCCTCTGTCCGTACCCAACGACATACAGGAGAGACAACGGATAACAGGGACCCCTAGCCTTGTGGAGCATAACAGAGATTTCAAGAAAAGGAAGATGTAATAAGTGTCAGTCATAAACAGAATAATCCTAACAAAGAAAATAATCAATGTCGATTGTAATGTGGTACATAGCCTACACACGATAGTATGTACTGAAACGCGAAAGAAATTGGTATATGCATGCATATTCAGATACAGAGGGATGTAATCAGGCAGAATATTGCGCTTCGGTCGGCAACGTTTATATAAGACAACAGGTGTCTGGAGCATTTGTTAAATCCGTTACTGCTGCTACAATGGCTCGTTATCAGGATTTAAGTGAGTTTGAACGTGGTGTTATAGTCGACGCACGAGCGGTGGGACAAAAAATGGTTCAAATGGCTCTCAGCGCTATGGGACTTTACTTCTGAGGTCATCAGTCCCCTAAAACTTAGAACTACTACCTAACTAACCTAAGGACATCACACACACATCCATGCCCGAAGCAGGATTTGAACCTGCGACCGTAGCGGTCGCGCGGTTCCAAACTGTAGCGCCTAGAACCGCTCGGCTACCCCGGCCGGCACGGTGGGACACATCATCTCCGAGGTAGCGATGAAGCTGGGATTCTCCCGTACAACCACTTCACGAGTGTACCGTGAATATCAGGAATTCGGAAATACATCAGATCTCCGACATCGCTGCGGCCAGAAAAGGATCCTGCAAGAACGGGACCAACGACGACTGAAGAGAATCGTTCAACGTGACAGACGTGCAACCCTTCTGCAAATTTCTGTACATTTCAATGCTGGGCCATCAACATTTGTCAGGGTGCGAACCATTCAACGGAACAACATCGATATGGGCTTCCAGAACCGAAAGCCCATTGGTGTATCCTTGATGACTGCACGATACACAGCTTTACGCCTCGCTTGGGCCCGTTAACACCGACATTGGATGACTGGAAACATGTTGCCTGTTCAGACGAGTCTTGTTTCACGTTGTATCGAGCGGATGCACGTGTACGGGTATGGAGACAACGTCATGAATCCATGGGCCCTGAAAGTTAGTAGGGGACGGTTCAAGCTGGTGGAGGCTCTGTAATGGTGTGGGGCGTGTGCAGTTGGAGTGATATGGGACCCCTGATACGTCTAAATACGACCCTGACAGGTGACACGTACGTAAGCATCGTGTCTCATCACCTGCACCCATTTATGTCCATTGTGCATTCCGACGGTCTTGGGTAATTCCAGCAGGACAATGCGACACCACACACGTCCAGAATTGCTACAGAATGGCTCCAGGAATACACTTCTGAGTTTAAACGCTTCCGCTGGCCACGAAACTCCCCAGACATCAACATTATTGAGCGTATCTTGGATGCCTTGCAACGTGCTGTTCAGAAGAGATCTCATCTCGCCCGCACTGTACGGATTTAAGGACAACTCCGCAGGATTCATGATGTGGATTCCCTCCAGCACTACTGCAGACATTAGTTGAGTACATGCCATGTGGCGTTTCGGCACTTCTGCCTGCTTGCGGGGAACCTACACGATATTCCGCAGTTACATCAGTCCCTAATGTATATAGGGAATCCATAATTGAAGTTCTGTTCTTTCAGAACGCTGTAAAAAGATAACAACTGCTCAGAACGAGGTCAAATTCATGCAATACATTATTGACGCAGGCGGCAACGTCGTGGAACAAAAAAAATTAACTAAAATTTTACCAATAGATGGCACTGTAAGTCTGTTGACGTAAATGGGGTCGACTACAAATGACATCGCAAGACAGTGGCTATGGTCTGAGCAGCACTTTACACCATCCGTACGGTTCTATATGCATGACTGCATAGGTTCGGCTGTCAACAGTTGTGGCATTGTTAGTTAGATAAGCATATCCACCAAGGCAAGGTCGTAGCGCTTCGGATGGGAAAAATCAGTTTTTAATTGTCGTGAAGCCAGAAAGCGGATAAAAACGACATTTGTTTGGAAGGGTCGTGAGGCTGGCGCAAGACATGTTCAGTATGCTGTTTACCGTTTTCTGCCGCACATTAAAATCAAGAAACAGCATGTCCCACAACAGATCAGAGAGTCTCGTGGTTCACGTTGAGAGAGCGTTGCGCTATGCGTGCCTTCAATTCAGCTACGTTCATAATTGGGGCATTAAACACTGTAAGTGCGCTGCTTCTGCGATGGCAGAGCTGTGTGGCGGTTTGCATTGGATCTCTGACTGCGCTTTCTTTGTAAGAGACTCTGTGGCTGGTTGGACTCGTTGTTGGAAGTTAATCGACAGTAGTGTTGGGCAGCTGGAAGTTAGTCGCCAGCAGTGATGGAAGTAGTGTTGGGCAGTTGGAGGTGAGTGAACAGGCAGCAGTGATGGATGTTAAATGTGAGAAGTTAGCATTGACGGAGGGTAGAGGTCTGAAGCATTGGACTTGGAGACTAAAAATTATTCATGATTATACATCTTGCTACTAGATGTCAATGACGATTTATATTCGTGTTTGAACTGGATGTCACATTATTGAGGTAAAACATACATTATGTAGTTTGCAACAAAATACTTCCTTTGCTAATCACATGCCTACCTGTAGTTAGTAACTTAAGTAGTTAGAATCTTTTATTTAGCTGGCAGTATTGATTCTCGCTTTATTGCCGTAGATGGCGTAATGAAGATTTTTGTGAGGTAAGTGCTTAATGAAATGTATAGGTTATTATTAGGATTGCTTCTTAGTCAGGGCCATTCTTTTGTATTAATTATATGAAGTCACGCTGTAATTTCTTTTGAGCAGTCAGACTGCGTTGCGCTAGAATATTGTGGGTCAGTGTTGACATGGTAAGAAAAAGTAAAGAGAAAGTAGGCTCAGTACGTTCAGTTTTACTCAGCTGTTTCAGAATCAAATAACGTAGAAGTTTCGTCTTCTCAGTCATTCAGCAATTTAAGTACAGATTCACACATGTAAATAAAGAAGTTTCAACACAAAATCTTTAAGATAACCCAACAACCAGGAGTCACACCGATTAAGATCAGATGATGTGAACGGATAGGCTCAAGGGAAAAAATGGCAGGGAATTCTAGCATTTCCGAAACGCCTCCGCAGCTGCCGCTTGACTGGCTGTGTAGTGTGTGGAGGTGCGCTATCTTGCATAAATGTGATCGTATCCATATATCCAGGCTGTTTAAGGTTTGGAATGGTGTTGGTGTGTAAAAGACTTGTATAGCGTTTATCATTGACGGTACAGGCAACAGAACCCGCAGGACTGTGTGCGTGTGTGTGTGTGTGTGTGTGAAATCTTAAGGGACTAAACTGCTAAGGTCATCGGTCCCTAAGCTTACACACTAATTAACCTAAATTATCCTAAGAACAAACACACACATCCATGCCCGAGGGAGGAATCGAACCTCCACCAGGACCAGCCGCACAGTAGATGACCCGCAGGACTCATACTCGAAAATTAAGTCTCTATTATAAGGTGTCGTCAACACGCACCACACAGTCACCTTTGGAGAATGAAGTGCTACTGGTTGGTGTGCGTGCGGTTTTTCCGTTGCCCAATATTCTGCAGTTCTGCGTACTGACATGTCGTCGGAGATGGAAATGGGCTTCGTCTGCCCACAGAGTATTCCTCGGCCAGCTGTGCGTCCGGATTTTCCGTTGCCCAAATTGTGCAATTCTGTGTATTGACATGTCCTCGGAGATGGAAATGGGCTGTCCACAGAATACCCCACGGCCATTCACTGTCCACTTCCGTGCGAGCAAGAAATTCCAGAGCGTGCGTTTGCCTTGCTGGCAGGTCTGCCGGAAGCAACACCTGAACATGGACGATTTTGTACGGATAACAACGCAACATACTTCGTACGATTTGCTGCACTGTGCTCGCAGGCATGCCCAACATCCGGGCAATCACCCGCGCCCTGCATGGTTGGGGCACCGCCGCTCGACGCCTCCTGCAATGCTGTGGCCACCTCTTCTACAGACGTCAGATCAATTTCTTTTCTCCAGCTGCGACATTGCACTTCAAAGGAACGTGTCTTTTTGAATTCTGAAAACATTTTCTCTACAGCCTTCGTACACATCGGGCCAACGCTTCTTTTCATACCCTCGGGTGTCTGGAACGTCTGCACAGCTACTGGCACACAGTCATCGTTCTTTTACAAGAGCTTAACCACCAGCGCGCGAACGTCCATGGAGGCTGTCATGTTGGGCGCTTCCGGACACAAACTGATGAGTTGCTGTGTGCCGTACGTCTGTTGGTGTGCATATTATGAAGCTTAGAGTGCCATCGATTAGTAATATTTTCTTTAGTATACAGGGTGTCCCATTTATCTTGACCACCATAAATAACTGTTTGTCCAGATGCAAATTACAAAATGTTTCAAGTAAATGTTCTTTAGCCGTCAGGGGGACAGCAATCAGCATGATTGCCTTCATTGTAGCTTTGTTTTTTATAAAGATATGAACAGCGGTATGACTTTTTAAATGGCACCCTGTATTTTTTATTTGGTAATTCATTTCCTCTCTAAAGACCTGTTCAAAAATGTATCACAGTGTACCATTCACTGAAACACAACATTATTAATTACGCAACACAACATTGACGTTGATGCTCCCTGCGCTTAGTGCAGGTACTCGGGGTTCAAATCGTTCAAATGGCTGTAAATACTGTGGGACTGAACATCTGAGGTCATCAGTCCCCTAGACTTAGAACCACTTAAACCTAACCAACCTAAGGTCATCACACACATGCATGCCCGAGGCTGGATTCGAACCTACGACTGTAGCAGCAGCATGGTTCTGGACTGAAGCGCCTAGAACCGCTCGACCATCGCGGCCGGCGTAGTCGGAACACATCCACGTGCTGACGTTGACAGAGGACAAATGTAAACGTAATTGTAATGTACACCCGTCATTTCGATAACCATTGTCAGTTGAAGAGTTGTGTGAGTAGAATGTACACCAACGAAGAGAAGGTAGAATTGCTACTCATCTACGGTTAATGTAAGTTAGCAGAACAGTAATTGCAATACTGTTTTCTTATGTACGGGTACATTTACTACAGTAGTTTAGTTCTTTTAAATACTGTAGTGTATAGTAGACATACAGTAAAGGCTGTCCTTCCTACAAACTGCATCGACGTAACGTTTCTTATTGTTGTTGTTGCTAAAGATAGGCGAAAGGCTACGCAGTCAGCGGAACAGTACAGAAAGCGATATCCTGACAAGAACTCACCTTTCCGACGGATTTTTTCTCGTCTTGTTGCGACGCTTCAGGAAACGGGAAGTTTCAACCCACGAGAACGCAATCGTCGTAGCACTCGCACAGACGAAGCTGCCGGAATTACTGTTCTCGCTTCCGTTGCTATGAATCCACATGTGAGCACACAAGAGTTTGAACACGAGATTGGCATCCCTAAAACCAGTGCCCATTGTATTCTTACACGTCACCGGTTCCATCCTTACCATGTACAGCTACATCAACAATTGCATGGTATTGGTTTCCAGAATCGTGTACAGTTCTATCAGTGGGTCCAGCAGCAAACCCTCGCCAATCCTAACTTCTTCTACAATGTTCTGTTTACCGATGAATGTTCCTTATCAAACAAAGGACAGGTAAATACAAGGACAGCGACAACCCACGATGGCTTAGACAGGTCAGTGGAGAATTAACGTCTGGTGTGGGATACTTGGTACTACAATTATTGGCCCTTTTTTCATCAATGGTAGTCTAAACGGCACAGCGAATGCCAACTTCCTGAGACGAATTCTTCCTTCTGTTCTAGAGGAAGTGCCGCTAAGAACCAGAATGCTTATGTGGTATCAACACGTGGATGTCCAGCACATAATGCCTTGCGTGCTCGTCGTGTTCTGAACCGAAGGTATCCTGCCAGATGGATTGGTCGAGGAGGAACAGTTACTTGGCCTGCTAGGTCTCCTGATTTAAATCCTCTGGACTTTTTACTTTGGGGATGCATTAAAGACGTTGTCTATCGCGATATTCCAACAACTCCAGAGGGCACACAGGAACGTATCGTGCTTCCTTGTAATTCTCTTCAGCAGGCAACACTGGAAGTAGTAAATAATTCTTTCAGTCAACGAATGCACCAGTGTATCGATGTCCAGGGTCAGCACTTTGAGCACTTTTGAATGCTATACTCCTGGGCAATGGAACAGGACTGTCAAAGTCAATTTTGTGTTGTGTTGGTTTCATTTGTTTTCTGACAACTCCAGCTAGTGGAAGAGTTTGTGATCCCGGGTAAAAGTCAGTGTTGTGTTATGCAATTAATAACGCTTTGTTTCAGTGAATGGTACACTGTGATACATTTTTGAATAGGTCTTTAGGAGAGGAAATGAATTACCTAATAAAAATCACAGGATGCCATTTCAAAAAGTCATCCCGCTGTTCATATCTTTGTGAAAAAACAAAGCTACAACGAAGGCAATAATGCTGATTGATGTCCCCCTGACGGCTAAAGAACATTTGCTTAAAACATTTTGTAATTTGCATCGGGACAAACAGTTATTTAGGGTGGTCAAGATAAATGGGACATCCTGTATAACACTGAAGCACCAAAGAAACTGTTATAGGCATGCGTATTCAAATACAGAGATATGAAAACAGGCAGAAGACGGTATTGTGGTCGACAACACTTATATAAGACAAGTGTCTGCATCAGTTGTGAGATCGGTTACTGCTGCTACAATGGCAGGTTATCAAGATTTAAGTGAGTTTATACATATTGTTATAGTCGGCATACGAGCGATCGGACACTGCATCTCCTAGGTAGCGATGAAGAGGGGATTTTCCCGTACTGCTATTTCACAGGAGTTGAGGTGAGTAAATGAATGTGAGGAAAATACAAAGACGGAGGGCAGGATGATAGCACATCTGTTAAGGTATCAGGGAATAACTCTGATGGTGCAAAATGTATAGAAACACAGAGGCTGGAATATACCCAGCTAATAATTGAGGACATAGGTTGCAAGTGCTACTCTCAGATAAAGTGGTTAGCGTAGGACAGGGACAGGAATTCGTGGCCCACCGTATGAAACCAGTCATAAGGCTAAGGCCTAAGAAAAGAAAAAAAAGCTCACTGTGTGCAACTACTGCCCCGATCCCCATGCAGGCGCCCCTTGTATAGTGAAGTGTATAAATTGGTTCCATACATCTAACCTTATCACATGCGCACCTAATCATACTGAAGTAAACACAAATTTTCACCCCCCCCCCCCCACACACACAGAGAGAGAGAGGGAGAGAGACAGAGAGAGAGACAGAGACCAAAGATACCCTAAAACACAAAATGGATAGTTTACATTAACATTAAACAGTTGAAAAAAATAAAACAAAAACGTAAAGCAAATGAGGATTCATTTCCTAATGCTGTGAAAATGAAACTTCTAATAGAAAAAAAAAAAAAAAAACGCAGAATGAACACATGGCAAGCAGCATCTCCTAAATTTTCAAGTAGAAATTTGAATTATTATTACTTCAGGTTAAGTCATAAAGTGCCAGAACCGTTTATAACATCAATATACAATGTCCAATATGTGCAACAAAATACTTTAAACGCAAATTTGTTCATATTTCAGACCACCTAAAATGTCTTTCAAATATAATAGACGAAAATCATAAAGCACCAAAATTAATTTTATTTGCTTCTAATTAGGAGTATCTAAAGAAATAATTATAAAAGCAATGCTGAACGCCTCTGAGGAGTACATACAATTAAAGTTAAAGAAGGTACTCAACAGGATTTCACGAGAAGAACGTAGCCTTTTTCTCCCCAAAGATTCCGCTTTCAGTGCCCCGATTATCTCTGTTGCACTTTCTTATGGGATATACGAATCTGCTCCATTCGTAGTGGCGCGGCCCTAAATTCATTCGACGTCTGCTGCGAAGCCCGCGATATAGAGACCCCAAAAGCTGGAGATTCGTGAATGTGAGCCGCTGGCATCGAAGGCCGCCCGTGTATAGGTCACGTATTGTTGGATACAGGCAGCAAATAGCCGCTTTGTGGGGCAAGAACGACAAGCTGGTGTTCACACGAGGGTGGGGTTGGGGAGCTCCTTGTGCGCGGCTTTTTAATCTGGCGGCGCGGATCGACTGCGGCCGACAAAGGCAGCCGAGGGTGCCACGACGTTAAGCGAGCCTTTGCCACCGCCTCCCCCCTGCCTTTGGCGTTGCCTTTGCCTCCGACACCGGGCCTGTAAATCACCTCCGCCGCGGATCCTTTTTATGGCTCCTTCCGTATTCCGCGGCCGTAATTTACTTTCGCCGCGCACACAATGCCCGCATGAGCGTAAAGCGAGCGCACCCGGCAATAAACCAGTATCGTCGCCCAGGGAGTAGCGCCGCGCGCCATACTGTGGCCGAGTAAAAATTTTATCGCTCTCTCGAGTCACCCCCGCCGCTGGTAATTTCCACAAAACACACTGCAGATGGCTTTTGGTTTGATTACATGATTTCTTAAGAGCCGAGGACCGCCTTTAATGTGAAGGAGGCCATTCGCCCTGTCTGGGTTTATGCACATTTACATTAACACTTTTGTTGCACAGCCTATAACGCAGATGCTGTTACACCCCAACCAGCAATCGTTTCAGCCGTAACACTTCTTCTTGTGTCGTCGTCGTCTCTCAAATAGTTTCCTCTCTCTTCATACGCTACTGTCAGTTTATGTAGGTCTCTCTCTCTCCTTTTCTCTTGGCTATCCTCTTGATTACGCACTAAATACGGTGGTAATTCATCTACATCTACTACTCCGCAAGCCACCTGATGTGTGGTGGAGGGTACCTTGAGTACCTCTATCGGTTCTCCCTTGTATTCCAGTCTCGTATTGTTCGTGGAAAGAAAGATTGTCGGTATGCCTCTGTGTGGGCTCTAATCTCTCTGATTTTATCCTCATGGTCTCTTCGCGAGATATACGTAGGAGGGAGCAATATACTGCTTGACTCCTCGCTGAAGGTATGTTCTCTAAACTTCAACAAAAGCCCGTACCGAGCTACTGAGCGTCTCTCTTGCAGAGTCTTCCACGGGAGTCTATCTATCGTCTCAGTAACGCTTTCGCGATTACTAAATGATCCTATAACGAAGCGTGCTGCTCTCCGTTGGATCTTCTCTATCTCTTCTATCAATCCTATCTGGTACGAATCCCAAACCGGTGACCAGTATTCAAGCAGTGGGCGAACAAGTGTACTGTAACCTACTTCCTTTGTTTTCGGACTGCATTTCCTTAGGATTCGTCCAATGAATCTCAGTCTGGCATCTGCTCTACCGACGATTAATTTTATATGGTCATTCCATTTTAGATCACTCCTAATACATACTCCCAGATAATTTATGGAATTAACTACTTCCAGTTGCTGACCTTCTGTATTGTAGCTAAATGATAAAGGATCTTTCTTTCTATGTATTCCCAGCACATTACATTTGTCTACAGTGAGAGTGAATTGGCATTCCCTACACCATGCGTCAATTCGTTGCAGATCCTCCTGCATTTCAGTACAATTTTCCATTGTTACAACCTCTCGATACACCACAGCATCATCTGCAAAAAGCCTCAGTGAACTTCCGATGTCATCCACAAGGTCATTTATATATATATTGTGAATAGCAACGGTCCTACGACACTCCCCTGTGGCACCCCTGAAATCACTCTTACTTCGGAAGACTTCTCTCCATTGAGAAAGACATGCTGTGTTCTATTATCTAGGAACTCTTCCATCCAATCACACAACTGGTCTGATAGTCCATATGCTCGTACTTTGTTCATTAAACGACTGTAGGGAACTGTATCAAACGCTTTGCGGAAGAAACACGGCATCTACCTGGGAACCCGTGTCTATGGCCCTCTGAGTCTCGTGAACGAATAGTGCGAGCTGGGTTTCACACGATCGTCTTTTTCGAAACCTATGCTGAGTCCTACAGAGTAGATTTCTAGTCTCCAGAAAAGTCATTATACTCGAACATAATACGTGTTCCAAAATTCTACAACTGATCGACGTTAGAGATACAGGTTTATAGTACTGCACATCTGTTCGACGTCCCTTCTTGAAAACGTGGATGACCTGTGCCCTTTTCCAATCTTTTGGAACGCTACGCTCTTCTAGAGACCTACGGTACACCGCTGCAAGAGAGGGGGGCAAGTTCCTTCGCGTAGTCTGTGTAAAATCGAACCGGTATCCAATCAGGTCCAGCGGCCTTTCCTTTTTTGAGCGATTTTAATTGTTTTTCTATCCCTCTGTCATCTATTTAGATACCTACCATTTTGTCATCCGTGCGACAATCTAGAGAAGGAACTACAGTGCATCAGCCGACATGTTATGGTATTATGAACTGCGTCCAAAGGCAACGAGAAAGGTTGTCCCATTTGAAGATGTGCCGCGAATGACACCGAAATGTGACTAGATGCGACACTTGACGCAGCTGTAGGCACGACATTTGAGCAGTCAGTTACTGACATAAGTGTAATTTGAAGATGGAAAGGGTAAGAAAGGAAAGGAAAACGAGGGTATCAGTGCTGTGAGCTGCATTGGGACATTACTCGTAATCAGTGAGTGAAAATGTGTACCGGACCGGGATTCGAATCCAGGAGCTCCTGCTTACTGGACAGGTGCGGTAACCACTGCGCCATCCGGAACACAGCATTGCCGTAACGGCACGGACTATCTCGACGCGCCTCATGTCCGATCCATCGAACGCCACCTATCCGCAGTCCCTGTCCATTTCCTCCATGTTCGCTCTCTCAGACCCCCACAGGGGGTCGGATGTATTTGTGTATCCGCACTGAAGATGGCGGATCCATTCCCCAGCTAGGCCTATCAAATTATATGAATGCGTGGTGCCTATTCTTTAGATGTCCGGAAGAACAGACACTACGCATTCATACAGGGTGGCACAGAATAACGACAATGTTTTGAATGAGTAGTGGCAGCCATGGCCAGGTGGCAGCACTGCGGGGTCGTGACAGTTAGCGGGTAAACAGTCCGCCATTTCGGTAACCATGGATAAGTGGATCGGACAACAGCGTGCGTTAGCCATAAAATGTTTTATAAAAACAATGATAGTTTGGCAGCGGCGCAGAGGGAGTTTCGACGTTTTTATAATTTAGAACGTCATGATGCCGTTCCGTCGAAACGCGCGATAAAGTGTTGGACTAATAACTTCGAAGAGACTGGATCTGCTCTCAAGAAGAAACCAACAGAACGGCCAAGAAGTGTGCGTTCTCAGTGAACATTGATGTTGTACACATGTCTGTCCTACGGAGCCCACGGCGTTCAATTCGTAAGCAAGCAGCAGTGGTTTGAATGTCCCTGAAGACTGTTCGCAGAATTCTTCGTCTTGATTTAAAATTTCATCCGTACAAGCTACAGATTGTGCAAGAATTGAAGAACAACGATTAACGGTTATGGTTAGAATTCTGTCATCAAATCATAACAAAAATAAACAATGACGATGAATTTCTAAACAAGTTGTGGATGTCAGATGAGGCACATTTTCATCTCATAGGTTATGTGACCAACAGTACTATCATTACTGGGCAAACACAAATCCCAATGACGTTCATGAGCGCTAGTAGAGTGACAGTATGGTGTGGTTTTTCATCGCATAGGATTATCGGCCCGTAGTTTTTTCACAAATGAACAGGGATACACAATAATTGGTTCAAATGGCTCTGAGCACTATGGGACTTAACATCTATGGTCATCAGTCCCCTAGAACTTAGAACTACTTAAACCTAACTAACCTAAGGACAGCACACAACACCCAGCCATCACGAGGCAGAGAAAATCCCTGACCCCGCCGGGAATCGAACCCGGGAACCCGGGCGTGGGAAGCGAGAACGCTACCGCACGACCACGAGATGCGGGCTACACAATAATTGTCAATGCCGATCGTTACTTGGAGATGTTACGAACTTTCGTCGCACTTGCACTGAACAACTTTCCAAACGTTCAAGAAGTCTGGTTTCAACAGGACGGAGCGACATCATGGTAGTCAATGTTACACGTGCGAGAATTGTTCGGCAACCGTGTTATCTCCCGATTCGGTAACATTCTCTGGCCCCCAAGATCGCCAGATTTATGCGTTTTTTTTTTTTTTTTTTTTTTTTTTTTTTTTTTGGGGGGGGGAGGGGGCTACCTCAAGAGCAAAGTCTAAACGACTATACCAAGAACCATAAATGAGTTAAAATAGAGAATTAGAGACGCAATTCAGTATCCGACATGAGGTGTTGCAGCGGTCAGTGATAAATCTCAACAGAAGATTTCACGAATGTATTCGTACAGGAAGACGCTATCTAAAGGAGGCAATTTTTTTTAAAAAAGATAACTGCCATCAGTGTTTCGTAAATGGCAAAGTTGTAAGGTTTGAATTACTTTGAATGCAATTTCTTTCCTTTATTGGATTGTGTCACAATGTATAACGACATGAGTGTTATGAAGATGGCATCGCTTTGCGAGCTCACAAACTCTGAACGTGGTGTAGTGATGGTGGCCACTACAGACGCTTGTTGCTGTTTGCAGTACCCAGCTGGCACAGCATTTAGCCGCCGGATGGATGTCCATCCATTGGCATGACCATTTGGTTGGCAACCACTGGTACTACCGAAATCGAGGACGCATCTGCATCGTTGTGAGAGGGTAGCTACATGACGCCTGTAAAGGGGAAGATGGGGTTGGGGGGTGTCGCTTGTCAAAACGCCAGATCCTGTCGCGTATAAATACTGGCCATTAAGCCAGCAAGATTATTGGATGGGTGACCTCTGTGGAGAGGACAGCTGCTGTCTGGCCCATTGAAGAACTGTCATTCTGCTCTCACCTAGAGGAGCATCATCGTCCGTCATTCTATGGGATTACCTGCCATATGGTGTAGCATCAGTATCGATGGACTGAGGATCGAAGTAGGCCCAGCTGGCCGCTGTGGCCGAGCGGTTCTAGGCGCTTCAGTTCGGAACCGCGCTGCTGCTACGGTCGCGGGTTTGAATCCTGCCTCGGGCATGGATGTGTGTGATGTCTTTAGGTTAGTTAGGTTGAAGTAGTTCTAAGTCTATGGGACTGATGACTTCGGATGTTAAGTCCCAAAGTGCTTAGAGCCGTTTTTGAAGTAGACCCCTACTAGCCACAGATCCCGTAGGTGCCTACAGTCATCAGATGTTGTCGAGGTTTGCCGTCTAGATACTCCCACTTCCGCCAGCAGCTGCAGCTGGACAGGCCACCAGCACGATCTGCTATTGACATAGCCGTGCCAGTCAGTCTGCAGCATCAGCTCTGCCCCTGGCAGGCAGTGTCTGGCACACAAGTTCATACCGCTATTCGGCTGCACTGAATATGGCGACAGAAAACAATACGATAATACATCGTCACAGAGGACCGTGATTTCGAATCCCAGCCCCATCCTGTTGGACGTGAGGACCGCAAAATGAATCTAATAAATAAAGGGCGTCCGTAATTAAAGTTCCAGTTTCAAAACCCTGTAGAAAGAGTACTACTGCGCGAATGACGTCAAAATTGAACAGCATAATATTGACGCAGGGGTAGATATCTTGGAACAAAAGAAGTTAAAGAAAACTTGACCAGTTGATGCCGTAGTAAGCGTCAGAATATGCACACCAACAGACGCGCAGCACACAGCCGTTCTTCACTTTGAATCCGAGATGCCCATTATGACTGTTTTGATGAAGGATCGCGCGCAGCTGGTGAAGCACTTTTACAAGGAAGGTGACTGTGCACCAGCAGCTCTGCAGAACTTCAGGATACTCAGGAATACGAAAAAAAGTATTGCCGCAATATCTACTATGGGTTTGGAGAAAACGATTCCAAAATTAGAAAGGCAGGTTCTTTTGATGTGTAATGCGGTAGAGGGAGGAAAGCTGTAAGCCAGACGTCTGTCAAAGATGTGGCAGCAATGCAGGAGGGACTGGACGATGGTGTCGAAACATGCAGTGAATGGGGAATTGCCCAATCGCTATGCATGCCTGTGAGCACGGTGTATAAAATCCTACGAAACATCCTGCTTTGCTGTTCACATAAAATCGCCCATGTTAGTGAGTTGCTTTCCGCTGAGCTGCCAGCAAGACGACGTTCGGTCTTGAATTTATTTCTCTCACGGAAGTGGACAATGAAGGGTCATAGAAGATTCTGTGGACAGAAGAACTCCGCAAGTACCACTTCACTCTGCAGCGGCGACTGTGTGGTGCGGTTTGATGACATCGTTTATCTTAAGGCCGTACTTTTTCGAGGGGATGAGTTTTGCGTGTCCCGTTACCTGTACAGTCACTGGTAAATAATATGAGAGTGGTTTGCGCACCAACGTCGTTCCAGTCCTTCACTAGCAGGCATGTGTCGACAGGATTATTTTTATGCAAGACAGCCCTCCTCTGCACATTACACAGACAGTGAAGAGGCTGCTGCAGAGACATTTCGGAAGTGGTAGAATTATCGGCAGTCATTTCCCCACAGCATGGCCGTCCACGGCACTTCATCTTACTTCAGACTTTGGGGCTATCTGTGGCATGTTGTCTTCAGTGCTCCAGCTACGAACGTAGCTGAAGTAAAGCCACGCATTGTGCAACGCACTCTCAACATGATCCCTAGACACTCTGTTGTGGAACATACTGTTTCTCGATTTCAGCTTGTGGCAACAACCCGTGGACAACATGCTGAACATGTCTAGCACCAGTTACAAACCGATGTAATTTTGAATTTTACATGGTTTTTGGCCCCAGGACGATTAAAAACCGATGTCATTTTACTTTTTATGCAGTTTTTGACCTGCGGACAGTTAAAAGCCAATCTTTTCAGTCGCTATGGTACGACCTTACCGTGGTGCATGGACTTACCTAACAGCGCCACAACTGCCCCACTTGTGCAGTGCTTCACAGTGAACAGAGCCAATAATACGCTGTTCAAATTTGAGATGATTCTGAGCAGAGATACTTTTTCTGCAGCTTTTTGAAACTGGAACTTTAATTATGGACATCCTGTAAATGACCAGCTCCCAAGGTGAATGGGTTCCTTTGAAACGGCAGGGCCGATTTCCTTCCCCATCCTTCCGTCATCAGAACTTGTGCTCCGTCTCTAATGACCTCGTAGTCCACGGGACGTTAAACACCAATCACTCCTTCTCCTCCAGGGTGAATGTAGATTTTCTCTTGCATACATACCCACTAGAGAACCCCAAGCCGTTCCAGTAGGAATCAGTACGTGTTGGTCATGCCACATCAGTGGTTGCCCAAGAATTTGTGTTTCATAGGTCAACTGTGGTTAGTGTGGATCTTCAGAACCACAGTGAGCATGTTCCCACATTAGTAATCTGCCGCACAGCACAACCGCAAGTGTTTAATGAACAGACGACATGCTGTGTCTGCAAAGTAACAGGAGAGAGTCCACTGCCTACTGGTGCATTACAAATCCATCCATCGCATAGGTTTGAGCAGCCGACGATTGTACGTTCTTTCTAATACCTTCCCATTACTTCAGAACACTAACAGTATATTCCTCTAAAGTTTTATGGAGTAAGACCGGATAGCTTCTCTGAAATATGCAAGAAAACTGCCATCCAGGGATGTTCTCTGGGTGGATAAAGCCAGCCTGGCCGCTACCACCAGGAGGGTGAGGGAGTTTTTTCTCCAGCCGCAGGGTATTAAAGCCTAGTGACGACACTATCATTGGAGACTTAATTTATTTTTATCATATTACAGAGTTACCATTTGATTTCCAGTAAGGTTTAGCTAGACAGTAACGTGGACAGTTGGAGAATGTGACAATGAAAAAGTGGAGCTGAAGTTATATAAGAGCTCAGACTGTGAAGGACAAAAGGTAAGTGTGGCATCGTCGAGAGATCGCCGTGCCACACCAAAGTTGGAAGACGCATATCGATGCCACAGACATTAGCGATGACTCGCTTCAACACTCAGTCACGAAAGGGCAACGAATACACGCCCTCTCTCTCAGCCAAGCAGTGCCCTCGCACAGAGGTCAATATAGATCTGAGCATGGAAGTGCTCTGCCCCAGTTTGTGACCTCAGCTGAAACAGTCAACATCAGCGACTAGAACTGATGTGTTATTCATGTCTGAGATAGAAATGTACCTTTATACATGTTGAATGTTGTACTTCAAGAGAAGAGCTTATAATTGCATGCATCAACTGATGCTTTCTTAGTCAATCGCAGCTGTTAATTATCAAGCACTCCTGGGGCAAAGTATTGCATCAAGCTAAGAAAATCTTTTTATCACTCATGTAATAAACTTCTCCCACAGAAGTAAAAGTATCCACAGTTACTGCTGGACGGTTGTAGTTTCGTCTCGTCGTAATAGTGACCATTTATCAAGGAATGACACGTTACCCCACACTGTGTACAGGGAAAGATTTGTCTGGAAGGAAATGGACTGCACGTTTCTAAAATTCTGTTTTTTATGGTTGTGTACCTCAGTAGATAGAAAAGGAACCCTTATATTATCACTTTATCTGTCATTTAAGACCTCTTTTTCTCAGGAACTGGCTGAGGTGTCAACATGAAATTTATGTCAAATACGATGTAAAAAATTTAAGCTCGTAAGCCAGTGCAGTGAAAAGACACGGTCATTTACGTCAAATATTTTGAAACTTCCAAAGTCACTAATCAAACCCTGTAAATGAGCTTTCTATAGATATAAGTTTGACGGAATCCTCAGAGAGGGGATCATACTTGCACTTGTCTGTTTTATAATTACCACTGCACGAAGGGGAAAAAATATCAGAATGATTTTTATCTACATTTCAAACTGTTTTACTATGTGGTAAGCATGAAATGTCCAAAACAGTGGAAGACTATCACGAATTACTGCAGCATTCTCTACGAGGACAACTGTATAGAACAGAAACCTTTCCAACTACTGTCCGTGATATCAACGGTACAGTTGAAGGTCCCGGATCGGTCATCAGGTGGCGCTAAATTCGTCATCATCATCATCATCATCATTTAAGACTGATTGTGCCTTTCAGCGTTCAGTCTGGAGCATAGCCCCCCTTATAAAATTCCTCCATGATCCCCTATTCAGTGCTAACATTGGTGCCTCTTCTGATGTTAAACCTATTACTTCAAAATCATTCTTAACCGAATCCAGGTACCTTCTCCTTGGTCTGCCCCGACTCCTCCTACCCTCTACTGCTGAACCCATGAGTCTCTTGGGTAACCTTGCTTCTCCCATGCGTGTAACATGACCCCACCATCTAAGCCTGTTCGCCCTGACTGCTACATCTATAGAGTTCATTCCCAGTTTTTCTTTGATTTCCTCATTGTGGACACCCTCCTGCCATTGTTCCCATCTACTAGTACCTGCAATCATCCTAGCTACTTTCATATCCGTAACCTCAACCTTATTGATAAGGTAACCTGAATCCACCCAGCTTTCGCTCCCATACAACAAAGTTGGTCGAAAGATTGAACGGTGCACAGATAACTTAGTCTTGGTACTGACTTCCTTCTTGCAGAAGAGAGTAGATCGTAGCTGAGCGCTCACTGCATTAGCCTTGCTACACCTCGCTTCCAGTTCTTTCACTATGTTGCCACCCTGTGAGAATATGCATCCTAAGTACTTGAAACCGTCCACCTGTTCTAACTTTGTTCCTCCTATTTGGCACTCAATCCGTTTATATTTCTTTCCCACTGACATTACTTTCGTTTTGGAGATGCTAATCTTCATACCATAGTCCTTACATTTCTGATCTAGCTCTGAAATATTACTCTGCAAACTTTCAATCGAATCTGCCATCACAACTAAGTCATCCGCATATGCAAGACTGCTTATTTTGTGTTCACATATCTTAATCTCACCCAGCCAGTCTATTGTTTTCAACATATGATCCATAAATAATATGAACAACAGTGGAGACAGGTTGCAGCCTTGTCTTACCCCTGAAACTACTCTGAACCATGAACTCTGTTTACCATCAACTCTAACTGCTGCCTGACTATCCATGTAAAGACCTTTAATTGCTTGCAAAAGTTTGCCTCCTATTCCATAATCTCGTAGAACAGACAATAACTTCCTCCTAGGAACCCGGTCATATGCCTTTTCTAGATCTATAAAGCATAGATACAATTCCCTGTTCCACTCATAACACTTCTCTATTATTTGTCTTAAGCTAAAGATCTGGTCCTGACAACCTCTAAGAGGCCTAAACCCACACTGATTTTCATCCAATTGCTCCTCAACCAATACTCGCACTTTCCTTTCAACAATACCTGAGAGGATTTTACCCACAACGCTGATTAAAGAGATACCTCTGTAGTTGTTACAATCTTTTCTGTTTCCATGTTTAAAGATTGGTGTGATTACTGCTTTTGTCCAGTCTGATGGAACCTGTCCCGACTCCCAGGCCATTTCAATTATCCTGTGTAGCCATTTAAGACCTGACATTCCACTGTATTTGATGAGTTCCGACTTAATTTCATCCACCCCAGCTGCTTTATTGCACTGCAATCTATTGACCATTTTCTCCACTTCCTCAAACGTGATCCTATTTCCATCATCATTCCTATCCCATTATACCTCGAAATCTGAAACATTACTGATCGTATTTTCACCTACATTGAGCAACTCTTCAAAATATTCCCTCCATCTGCCCAAGGCATCCACAGGATTCACCAGCAGTTTTCCTGACCTGTCCAAAATACTTGTCATTTCCTTCTTACCTCCCTTACGAGGACTGCTAATTACACTCCAGAATGGTTTTCCAGCAGCTTGACCCAATGTCTCCAACCTGTTTCCAAAGTCTTCCCAAGATTTCTTCTTGGATGCTGCAATTATCTGTTTGGCTTTGTTTCTTTCTTCAACATAACTTTCTCTGTCTACCTGAGTTCTAGTATGTAGCCATTTTTTATACGCCTTCTTTTTCCTTTTACAGGCTGCCTTGACTGTGTCATTCCACCAAGCTGTTTGCTTCCTCCTACTTTTACACACTACTGTTCCAAGACATTCTTTAGCCACTTCTAGTGTTGTATCCCTGTACCTTGTCCATTCCTTTTCCAATGACTGTAATTGAGTACATTCAACTAACTGGTACCTTTCTGAGATCGCTGTTATGTACTTGTGCCTGATTTCCTTATCCTGAAGTTTCTCCACTCTTATCCTCCTACATATGGACCTGACCTCCTGCACTTTCGGCCTCACAATCCCAATTTCACTACAGATTAAATAATGATCAGTGTCATCAAAGAAATCCCCTGAATACACGTGTGTCCCTCACAGCCTTCCTGAATTCCTGATCTGTTATTATATAGTCAATGACAGATCTGGTTCCCCTGCTTTCCCAAGTATACCAGTGAATGTTCTTATGTTTAAAAAAGAAGTTTGTGATTACTAAGCCCATACTGGCACAGAAATCCAAGAGTTGCTTCCCGTTCCTGTTGGCCCCCATATCCTCTCCAAATTTACCCATAACCTTTTCATACCCTTCTGTTCGATTTCCAATCCTGGCGTTAAAATCACCCATGAGCAGAACACTGTCCTTGTCCTTTACTCTAACAACTACATCACTGAGTGCCTCATAAAAACTATCCATCTTATCTTGATCAGTCCCTTCACAATGCGAATATACTGACACAATCCTAATTTTCTTGCTAGACACTGTCAAATCTATCCACATCAGTCGTTCGTTTACATACCTTATTGCAACTACGCTGGGTTCCATTTCTTTCCTGATGTAAAGCCCTACACCCCATTGTGGTATTCCTGCTTTGACTCCTGACAAGTAGACCTTGTATTCTCCCACTTCCTCTTCTTTCTCACCCCTTATCCGAATGTCACTAACAGCTAAAACGTCCAGCCCCATCTTACTTGCAGCCTCTGCCAGTTCTACCTTCTTCCCAGAGTAGCCCCCATTGATATTAATAGCTCCCCATCTCATTACCATTTGTTTGCCAAGTCGTATCTTAGGAGTCCCTGGTTTGTCAGTTAGAGGTGGGACTCCGTCACCTCCAAAGGTCCGAGGCATTTTGCTCTGATTGTTGCCAGCATCATATTTAAAGTACCAGGGAAGCAGGTTGCTAGCCTTACTTGCCCCGAGTCCCATTGGGTTTTACCCCTAACGGCTGAGGGACTAACCGGTGGATTTGGTAGTCTTTGCCGTATGAGCACAAAGGTGACCACGACTCAGAATATGTCCGAGATGCCCAGCCTTATCCCAAAGTAACTGGTATCCCGACTGTCGGGACCACTTGCTTGGCCACTCATACGTTGCCCGTGGTTCATGAACTAGGACATGACTACAGGAACCCACACTAAATTCGTCTGTAGTTCTAATGCTGCGTGTGAGAGTAGTCTCGTAACTACCTCCTCAGCATTCGACGAGTGAGTGGCTGTATTGACAGGTGAGAGAGACGTCAGGGGCGGCGAGGTGAGCAACACACCTGGGGCAGCAGAACGATATGATCGGGCTAGTACAGGTGGGTACCTTCGCTGCTGGCGTCGTGTCGTGTGGGGAACAATGAACACGGCTGCCCTGTGGCAATCGAGTTTGAAGGATGAGTTCGTGAACACAGGGCAATTGGACACCAGAGTTCTGGAAAGACTCCTTTGGTAGCTTCTGTTTCCCAATGCATACTAGTACCACTTGGCCTCGTAGTGCTCTGGTAGCGCCTACCTCACGGTGCTATGTTGGGCTGTACTTAAGGCTCGCCCAAGTGAAACTTGTCTCGCGGTTTAGGCTGGTTATGTAGGCAACAGTGTGGTCTAGTGAAGGTTGGAGCCGGCCGGTGTGGCCGTGCGGTTCTAGGCGCTTCAGTCTGGAGCCGCGTGACCGCTACGGTCGCAGGTTCGAATCCTGCCTTGGGCATGGATGTGTGTGATGTCCTTAGGTTGGTTAGGTTTAAGTAGTTCTAAGTTCTAGGGGACTGATGACCACAGATGTTAAGTCCCATCGTGCTCAGAGACATTTGAACCTTTCTTTTTTTTTTTTTTGAAGGTTGGATGGTAATTACCTTGAGGGCAGTCCATCCCATGATCTTGGCATTAACGATTCTGTATACTTGATTGTTCATTCTGCTGATCGTACTAAAAGCCGCACTATCCCTTAATATTAATCTATGAGTACATCGCATAATGTGTCTCCGCTTTTAATTTCTTCGAAATTTAACTCACGAATGAGCAATAACATGATCTGGATATTTTTAGTAACATAGGTGGTAGTGAACCAACTTTCAAATCGCAACGAACTAATAATTCATTACAAGTTAGACTAACATAAATTGCAACCAAAGTCTTGTACTGTTCTACTGCAAACTATCAGCGTTAATGTATCATTCCTTGTAGAAGTGACAGGTGCGATGGAGATGTAACTGATCACTTTTTCTAAGACTTAACGAATGGAAAATAACTTATTTCGAAGAATATTGTAGAAGTATCCTTCTCAGCAGCACACGCATTGAAGGTCACGACAATTCATACTCTCTTTAATTATCTAAAAACTGCTTATAAAATCAGAAAGTAATATCATTGCCGAAGGTAGTTCAAGAAATGTTGCCTCTGCTGAAGGCAGTTTATGAAATATTTCAAATAAGTCGCACGAGTGCATGGTGCAGATGAGCATCAACAATCTGAGGATTGGAAATGACTTCTTGTGGAACGGAATTCATGAAATAGTTGAATTTAAAGTTAATTGTTATTAAAATGAACACATAAAAGCTGTTGAATATCATATACAAATGTCATTCAACCTACTACGTGAGTGTACAGTGCTACACATTTACAAAAGGCGGCCGGCTGCTGTGACCAAGCGGTTCTAGGCGCTTCAGTCTGGAGCCGCGCTGCTGCTACAGTTTCAGGTTCGAATCCGGCCTCGGGAATGGATGTGTGTGATGTCCTTACGTTAGTTAGGTTTAAGTAGTTCTAATTCTAGGGACTGATGACCTCAGATGTTAAGTCCTATTGTGCTTAGAGCCATTTTACAAAAGGCGAAATGTAAACACATATTCATAACAACCTCCGTAATATTACTGATTGAGTGGAAAATAAATTTCATGAGCCCCTCATATTCCAAATAAAAACAATAATGATATAGGTTTTTTACGTTTGTGAATGTAAAACCTTCTTGTATGAAAAATAATTGCTTTGGTTACACAAAAACGCAGAAATTACGAGATCACCCAACTTTTATTGCTTATGAAATGCATTTCATATTCTGTAAGGACGTAAACTACTTAATGAACTAACACTCAATGACTCGTGGTTCCAATTATGTGCAAGACGAAAAACCAAACCAAAAAACAAGGAAAAGTTTTCGTCTGCCAGTTTCTCTCCTACAGATTTATTTATGTTTCTTTCCGTACCATTTATTACATGTCTTACGTAGTGTACCACCACTCTAGAATCGTAGTTTTGGTAGAGTGCAACCAAATGGCAGCAGCTACATGCAGAAGTTCAGAGGAGGAGAGTTACAGGATAGATATCTTCTATTCACATTTGGACAGGGGTGTGCAGCTATTCTCTCATATTACTGTCGCGTGTCCGTTTACACACTGCTGATTGTAAGCGCAGTGGCTCAGGCCGAATCCTATGTTTTTCGGATTTATGATATGAATACACGCCCTGCTAGCAGGCTACATTGTAGGATCTAGTAGCAGGTGGTAGAGGGCTTGTTATTTTAGTTTGCTTTGAAGAACTGTTAACATCCCCAAATGCCCCTCAAAATAAATAAAGGTAATCATAACATTGAACTTCCAGTATTGTTCTGTTGCCCAGTGAAGATACTCAGTTTCTATAATGTACATGATAATATCTGTATGTGACATTTATACATTAGAAACGACAATCTATAAGTTAACAAAGAAAATAAAGAATCAGTTGTTGAGGATTCTTTTAATGTTTTTGTTGCATTTGACGAAAACTATATGATAGACACGAGCTCTTTCTTGTCTTGCAAACTACACAACTTGTAAAACTAAGCCTACGATACATTTGAGAAGAAGGTTAAAAACGGCGTGCCTTACCAATTTTGGCTTTTAGCAGTAAGACATAGACAAAACTCATTCAATAACAAGGAAAATGGAGAATTAAGGGAAACAAATCAAAGAGTAAAGGAACAGCCTTTGGGGGAAGAAGTAATTATGAAAGTAGCGAATATGAAATGAAGGTGGATGTCATGTAGCTATGCGAATGGATGTCATATGGCTCAGGAAGTTCTTTACTCGATTCCTGGAGACGGGAAAAGACGGCGATGACAAGCTAAGGGAAATTGGTTAGAAAATGTTACAGAACACTGCATGTTTAAAGAAAAGTGCCCGACAGGAGTTAGCATTGGTCAAAACTGGAAGTAAAGTCCCTGCAACGATACGTCCGGAAATAAATAGCTATTCAGATATGGAGCAATCTGACCTGTCATTCCCATCCGTCTGTTTCTAGGGGTAGAAATCATAGGCAGTGCTACATGTTGTTAACTCACATCCTGACAAATCCCTCACCCCATCTTTACAGTGAATCACACACTTGAAAGGTACCTTAATTAATAAAAAAAATAGAGATTGTGAATATGCACCTGTTTCTTTCCTTCTCTATTGTCTCTTTGTGAAGGTATAGCCTCTTTATGAATGTAAGCTGCTGCGTACCAGAAAATTCCATTCATAGAAGAGAAACACGGCTGTAAGGTAACCTCACGTAACAGTTAAGAACTAAATCTGTCAGCCAGAATGAGAAGCTAGTCTGACAGCGAGAATGCAAATGAAGTATACCCTGCCTGAATCAGCAGAGACTGATACAAAAAAAGTTTTCTCTGAACTTTAATGAGAATAATTAAACTCAACGCTGTTAATTGACCCTGTGAAACTGAAAACTTGTATCCCCTGTATTTGGCTTACATGTATCACACGGGAAAACGCCGTGTAACTACTCTCATAGAAAACGAAGAAATGGCGCTTCTTTATTTCTGAGCTGCTACTAACGACACAGAATCGCAGTGGTGCAATGCGATCTCTTAGACACATGCAATGCAAACTATTATAGAGAAGAAATTTCATCAGGTAAAGGGAGCGTGATGCTGACGTAGGATAATATGAGTTATTCTCTAGGCAAAATTTCTTCTCAAGAAATTGTATCAAAAAAATTGATCTCAAAAAAATTTCTTGACATCCATTTACAGAATTTCACCTTTGAAGGTTTAGCAAGCAATAAGAAAATATTACGTTAGGGACTCCAACTAACGTAAGGTTAACACTGGAGAAATACGAAAATGCAGCCCAATATGAAAATTTCTAACACAAAAGCCTTCATACTAATGATTACAATTTTTTCATCTTTTTGAATCCATTAACAGTAGCAGTGAAAAATTTTGTAAAAATAGCAAGAATTTCGTGATTTGTTTTTTTGTTGAACCAACAATGCCAACTAAAAGCTGCTGCAATAAAGTAAAATATGTTTATTCGTTACCTTAAATCCCAATCTTCTCAAAATATTATCAGTCTTAGTAAATCCATCTCATTCAGTGTACAATGATAATATTTCTTTTGTAATAATAGTATCTTCCATCAGATCAATAAAATAGTTCCTATGAGTACCACGTTCTGCGTCCTTCCGGTACAGGCTCACTGCGACGACACCCCACAGTAAATCCCTGTCTCATCTCTTCAGATACCAGCTGAAGTTGGCGCCATAATTCTGTGCATGTTTAAGTAAGATTAGAAGTTTCATGCTAGAGTTCACTGCATTAGTCACTATATTTCCTCAGGTCATTATCTATTTCCTGTAAGTGTTTACATAGTTAAATTATTTCACTCTCTTGCTTCCTGGAAAGAACGATTTCCTGTATTTTCATTCACTGATCAAAATGCATCTCCACAGACGTCAGGTGAAAGCAGGCATTGATTTGATACAAACTGTAACCGAAGCAAACTTTATTGGCAAGTTTTAATTCGTTATCTTTTTGTAGTATAAGGTTTTGGTTCAAATGGCTCTGAGCACTATGGGGCTTAACTTCTGAGGTCATCAGTCCCCTAGAACTTAGAGCTACATAAACCTAACTAACCTAAGGACATCACACACATCCATGCCCGAAGCAGGATTCGAACCTGCGAACGTAGCGGTCGCGCGGTTCCAGACTGTAGCGCCTAGAAACGCTCGGCCACTCCGGCCGGCAATAAGGTTTTCATATTGTCAGTTGGAACATATAAGTTTTAATGTGTTCCTTTTCACATACTTTGGAATCATTTCATTCTACATCATAGGTGACTACTGTGTCAGTAGCGCTGGCAGTTCCCCGCTGTATCTTCTGGTGACCAGTGAAAAGTTAACAAACTTTCATTTATCTCTGTCTCAACTGGTCACTTGCTGAAAAATCAAATTAATTTACGGTTAAGAACCAAATTTGTCTGCGAGAATAAGAAGCAAAACTGATTGCTACAATGTAAATGAAACATGTCTCGTCTGAACCAAGATTGATTGATAAATAAAAAAATGGGTCTGAACTTTAAAGAGAATAATTAAACTCAACACTGTTAACTGAGCCGGTGAAATTGAAAACTCGTACCTCCTATATATGGCTTATCTGTGTCGCAACGGGAAACGCCCTGCAACTGCTCTCGTATAAAAAGAAGACATGGCGCGTCTCAATTTCGAACTGCTACTAACTACAGAGAAGAGTGTCAGTACAATGCGATCTCTTAAATACATGCAACGCAAACTTGGTCCTCATAAAATTTATCTCTCATAAAGGAAAATGTTCATCAGGTAATTGTGACTGGACATCGACGTAGGATAATGTGAGTTACTCACTAGCCCAGGTGTCCCCAAACTTTTCCTCTGACGGAATATTTCGGGAATCCTACTACTTTGATGGAACAACTTGTTTATATTGGAGGTGAATAACATTTTAAAATATGAGAAAAAATTGTTTTACTCAAGGATCACATAAATTTTAAGTCGTAACTTACAACACAGGAATCATAATAAAATTTTAAAAAATATTTAGTATCTACAAAATACAGAGAAAATATACGCCATATTATTAACAGCTTTTCGCGGAGAACCTATTCAGTTCCAGCAGAACACCACGCTTCCGTGGAACACAGTTTGGGAAACTATGCTCCAGATAAAAAATCTTCTCAAGAAACTCTCATCAAAAAATTTATCTAAACCTAAATTCTTGACACTATTCCATTTCGAAAATTTTACCATTGATGGCTTCGTAAACAATAAGAAAATTTTCCACTACAGATTACAGTTACATAAGATCAGCGTTGGAGAAATACAAAAATATTACTAAACATGAAAATTTATTCTAACACAAAAGTTCTCATACCAATGATTAAATTATTTTCATCTTTACAAATCCATAAACATAAACAGTTACAAAACATTATAAAATAGCAAGAAACTACTGTTTTCGGTGTCTGTGTTGAACCAAGAATGCCTGAGAAAATAGTGCCACAATGAAGTATGTTCAATCGCTATCTTAAATCCCAATCTTCTCAAAATACAATCATTTTAGTTAATCAATCTCATTCATTGCATAAGGATAATATTCCTTTTGCAATAATAATATCTCCCATCAGATCAACAAAGTAATTCCCATCAGCACCATGCTCTGCACCCTTTCCGTACAATCTCACAGCTACGACAGCTCGCTACAACTCCCTACTTGCGCATCTTCGCAGGGCAAAGATGACCTACCTAGTCCCTACGTAGCGTAATGTCTCTGAGAGACTGCGTGTACATAAGTAAACGAGACAAATACTACATGCGCAACCTAAGATATCCAAAAACACAAAACAGGAAAATTACCTGTAAAATTATATGCACATACCTTTCACATCCTTTCAAATACACCTGACTCCATTCCGACACCAACAGACGCATTAGTCACCTGCTCCCGTAACGTTTCCACATTGTCGATAGATTCCCGGGCCTTCATATGTTCAGTATTTATTGTGCAATAATATTATGTCAACCTATTGCACGGAAGTGAGAGGCCAAGAACGGAACGATATTGTTGGGCAATTTTATGACTGCAACGCGTCAGTTAGACGCGGAAGGAACTCGCATGTACTGAAATTATGCAGAACGGGGGAAAAAATGTGAAGATCTCCCAGGAAACATTTCAATGGGCCAGGGGTTCATTCACTGCAACACTGATTCGAGAACCACAACAATAGCTAATTAGGAATTAAACAACGGAATTATGTAATAATACGTGTACGTGTGCCATTTTCTATACATTTCTCTACTAACCAACTGGTGCAAACGAAATAAAATAATATTACCGATTACTAATTGTAGGCTTACATGTTTTTATGTCCGTGGTATGACAGTTGTTGCTCATTGGTCACCTGGCCTGGTTTTATTTCCCACTTCTAAGAACTATTACAAGTAAAATAAACGTTTCTGCTTACAACCATCACACCATGATTTTCAGTTTCCTCTTCTGTTGTGGGAGATGAGGTATGTTGGTTTCCTAAACAGTCAGGAATTTCATTTCCCAAAGTACTGCGTGGTGCTTGAATATACATCCTCGAGCAAACTCTCTGAAATTCCATCATTTACTTTTTTCAGCTCTTTGCGGACATTCGTTCTGAGCTAATTGAATTCCTCTCGGTCTCGCCAGGAAATGCCGTTTATTGCGCAATTTCTTGTGCGAGCTTAAGGACTTCCAAAGCTCTGCAGCCTCCTTCAGTATATTGCGCAACCGTCAATACCGCACTCAGAGACCAATATTATTGTGTAGTACTCAGTATTACGAAATAAATATTTTGAGCCTGTGAGGTAGGCCTTTAAATCTCCCCATAGCCAGAAATCCAACGGATTCAGGTCCGGTTAGCGGTGAGGTCATTGTACCGGATCTTCTCGACCAATGAATCGCTCATAAAACGTTGCAGTCTGGCGATGTCACACAATCTGCATAGAATGAAGTGGCAACCCGTCGTGTACGGTATAAACCATAGTCGTCATGTCTCTGTAAAGGTAATATTTTCCATTAACGCTGGTGATTCATCGCACAGAAATCGGTGGTACACAGAACCTGCTAAACGGTTTCTTTAAATGAAGCTTCCTGGCAGATTAAAACTGTGTGCCCGACCGAGACTCGAACTCGGGACCTTTGCCTTTCGCGGGCAAGTGCTCTACCATCTGAGCTACCGAAGCACGACTCACGCCCGGTACTCACAGCCTTACTTCTGCCAGTATCTCGTCTCCTACCTTCCAAACTTTACAGAAGCTCTCATGCGAACCTTGCAGAACTAACACTCCTGAAAGAAAGGATATTGCGGAGACATGGCTTAGCCATAGCCTGGGGGAGGTTTCCAGAATGAGATTTTCACTCTGCAGTGGAGTGTGCGCTGATATGAAACTTCCTGGCAGATTAAAACTGTGTTCCCGACCGAGACTCGAACTCGGGACCTTTGCCTTTCGCGGGCAAGTGCTCTACCATCTGAGCTATCGAAGCACGACTCACGCCCGGTACTCACAGCTTTACTTCTGCCAGTATCTCGTCTCCTACCTTCCAAACTTTACAGAAGCTCTCCTGCGAACCTTGCAGATCTAGCACTCCTGAAAGAAAGGATATTGCGGAGACATGGCTTAGCCATAGCCTGGGGGAGGTTTCCAGAATGAGATTTTCACTCTGCAGCGGAGTGTGCGCTGATATGAAACTTCCTGGCAGATTAAAACTGTGTGCTTCGGTAGCTCAGATGGTAGAGCACTTGCCCGCGAAAGGCAAAGGTCCCGATTTCGAGTCTCGGTCCGGCACACAGTCTTAATCTGCCAGGAAGTTTCATATCAGCGCACACTCCGCTGCAGAGTGAAAACCTCATTCTGGCGTTTCTTTAAATGTACTGCCCTATCACTCTGTCCCCAGGAATTTCAGACCATACATTGATGCTGATGCGACCCTAATGCCTCACCTCCAAGATTGCTTGAGGGTTTACATCAGCCTACTGGTGTGCAGGTGCGTATTGTGGTAATTTACTACGACATCTCTTGTGAAGACTGCCTCATTTGTAAATAAAATGTACGCTGTCAACTGGGGAATATATCAACCGGTATTGGTTTCCGGACATATAATTGTAGGAGTTCTTCTTCTAGTTTTGACAAATTGTAAGAGTATGTGACACTTTTTCTAAACATCCTGTATGCAGCAGTGGAATGTATACATGTATATTAAAAGCGCAGTGTTTGGTAGGGTCTGGAGGAGAGTTTCATTCAGTAATGGATGCCAAATGACGGATTTAATTTGGATAATGACCTGTATCAGCTAAGTGCTATTCATAATGCAAATTCTCTGCTGTGTGTTGGCAGGTATGTAAAGACAGGAAACGTGTTTTCGTTCTCCTTGCCTGCCTCTGGGCAGAGGAAATTAGGCCGCCTGGCAGTAAGGGGAGGCGCTTGCTTAAAATTAGCTGTGGGCCGCCTCCTCCAGCACTGCCAACAGCCCCAGGCGGAACGGCGGAGCCACCGGCAGCTAATATTGTGGCAGTGGAAGCGCTGCTACCTGCTACGGAAACAAATTAGCGGCGCTGCTCCGCAGGTCGTCATTACGACACGGCCGCCTGGTGGATAGGCTGACCCGCGTAGCACACCGCCAGCCCACTGGCAGCCTTAAAGCAACATCATTAAAGCTGCAGCGTCGACGAACGAGCAAAGTTGTTCTGCACTTATACTCCACAGTCCTGAGCTTAGATTTTGTGGATGGAAAGTTCATACTGGTGATCAATGCGTTGTTTCGAAGAAAAAAGAAACATGATTTGCTCCCTGCTGTATTGTCACTTTAAACAGCCGCTTTCGGTCAGAATCAGGTCATCTTGTGGTACACTGTGACATCATTAATCTGATGCGTGACGTATCATAACTGTTAACAAGAATCTGACCATAAACCAACACGGACATACGAGGAGCGTTCAATAAGTAAAGCAGTTTGGTTTTATTCATGATACCAATATACGATAGTATTCCCCATTTTATTATTTTTAACATAATGTCCGTTCAGTGCAACGGTCTTACGCCACTCTACTGAGAGAGCCATACGTCCGCGTGGTACCGGTCTACTGGTCGACGTTAGTGCCTACGTCTTGCTGCATCAGGACCTCCCCATCATACACGTACTCCTTCCTACGGAGTGCATCCTGCATTGGGCCAAACATATACAAGCCGGGAGGAGCGAGATCCAGTCTGTAGCGTTGCTGAAGAAGAACAGTGCTATGAGGTCTTGTGAGTTCCTCTCGGGTGCGCAGACTTATGTCAGGTCTTGCGTTGTCATGGAGAAGAAGGTCGATTGGATTCTTCTGGCGACGAACGAGCCGAAATCGTTTCTCCAATTCCCGGAGGTTGCACAATACACTTCAGATTTATCGTTGCACGATGAGAAAATACAATTCAGATTGATTGTTGCACAATGAGAAAAGTCGCTGCAGTGTCCCAGAAGACAGTTGCAATGGCCTTATTCGTTGAGGATTCGTCTTTGAACTTTGTAGGGGGCACACACCTTTGGGTACCACAATGGGTGGACGACTGTGCCAGCACTGCCAAAAGAGACGTCTAGTCGAGCAGCGAGATGTTCGATTGCGATCCATCGATACCCTTGAAAGGGAGTGTCTGCAAGTTCCAACGCCGCAGGAATCACAACTATGTGCTGCCGGCCAGCACGCAGAGAATCGGACAGATATGTGCGACCTTGCAGCGCTGGTGACAGACGCCTCGCCCAGCGACTCATCTTGCGTTTGTTTAATGCCAGGTCTCCGTAGACATTCTACAAGCGCCTGTGAATATCTGTGATGCTCTACTTTTCCTCCAAATGAAAGTAAATGACAGCTCTCTCCATTACAGATACCATTTTGAAGGCTACATATAGTGCTGCCACGTATCGGAAGTTCATGAAACTACAGGGACTGAATCAGGAATATTCCACAATGTTCCACAACAAATTAAACCGAAATTTGCAGAAAAAAATGTTGCATTACATACTGAGCGCCGCTCGTACAACAAATAATAGGTAATGTGACGAAGCGCCAGGCAAGACTGAAGAAGTTCTTTACAATACCTACTGTTTGTTGTATGTGCTCCAGTATTATTATTGAATTTAACGTCATATTATTACTTGATGCTCGCCAGTAGGTATAATTTGTCATGCATATGATTAATGACATTATACTTCAGGATGGTTCCTTCTGAGCGAAACTGGCTTTTTAATAAAGTGACAAAGATGTGCGCAAGTCATTTTTATCCTAAAATAAAAGATTTAAAAATTGATATGATTCGCCAAAATATTAGTGCATGTAGCGTATATGCTCCATCCGGAGTCAAAAACATTTTTGTTCTAGTAATAACATGTTTTCAGCGACTGTTCGGTACATTTTACTTATAAACTGACACTGAAATACATAAATATATTTAGATACTACATAATGTTATTCCATTAATATATTATACGAAAACAGAATCAGAAAATTTTTCGTAATTCTGCTATTTTTTACGGAACTGCAAAAAAGGCAATCTACGTCTGAGACGCCTTTACTTAGGTTTCACCTATCAACTCAGGTAGATGCATGGTACAGAACACTGTGGGTGATGATGATGTCACAGTCTTTGATGTACTGGGGCGTTTCCTCATTGGAACAGCTTCATCTTTGTGATCACACTGCTTGTTCTCTTTTTCACTCCCTTCTTCTCTTGCAGCGTCTCTTGTGAATGTAAAAGTATCGGTCGCTGCCGAATGTAGACCCAATGCTACATCGTAAAAAACTACCACCGTAATGTTGTGAGGAAATAAACAATCACTTACTCGATAGTGTAGAATGTATTAAGATATTGCAGAACATTCTGAGCACATCCCAGTTCAAAATTACTGAAGCAAATGCTGTAATTACCTTTAGTTCTCGAAACCATGCTGACACTACGATAAAGAACTGTTTTCAAAAGCTGGAACCTGCTAACCTTAGACAAACGAAAACAAGTGATACCCAGAAAGAAAATGGTGTAAAGTACACGCCACACGCGGTCACAACAAAATAACTAACTTTTAGATCTAACATATATGCAACGTAAGGCCTGAGAAGGACGTGATTGTGCAAGTGAAATAGGTGTACGTGTTGTGTTGAAGTTTTCTTCACAGCTGATATTTCACAATAGTTCTCTTTTTGGTTGTTTTTTGATTATTATTGGAACCACGTAAGCGAGCATTACGTATGAAGCTGTTGTCATCCATGAGCACGAATGTAGCACATTTAGTATGGCCACGAGTCCTGCAGAGATTGTGGTTGAATTGTTGCTAATGTGAATGTAACTCCCTCCTTATCCAAATAGAATGTAAGACATGGTTCCAAACTGATCCAGCAGTATGGATATGAGCAACAGCGTCTTAATTTTATTGTTTAAGATGATGTCTTGTTCAGAAGGAATGTCATTTATTACCTTTATCGTCAATAGTAGTAACAGATGTAATACATTAAATCTTTTTAGGTGTTGTATACTTTTGATCTTCCTCGGTCTCCTCTCAATGCTCTAGTGCAAGCACAGCGAATACCTCTCTCTTGTCTCCCACGAAACTCTTCAGCGGGCCGGATTAAAACAAATCGAGCACCAAAGCTGGCCCAAGGGCCGCCGATTACCCACCCGTGCAGTTGAGGACATACTGTATAAATACACCAGAATTCTAGTAATAAAGAAACGTTTAGTTAAGCGTCTCATAGAAAAATCATGGTTATTTGATTCAGTTTGAAAAAGGAAATTGGGAACATGGGCTCCACTGTTGTATTTGAGATTGACTGTATTTGTCCCACACACATTCACGGTGCTTTGTATTGATATTTTACAGATTTGTTTAGCTAACTTCCTGTCACAGCTTTTTGAATGGTTGTACCATTACCTATTAAAGTGTTGTAGCTGTGTGAGGGCTCAGTCCCAACCAAAATTCCACTGCAGTCCTCAATCATTGATAGTCGTCTACATTTTTGAGCAAAATATTCTGTGTGCTTTTCCCAAGATAACTGTTTGGCCGATGAGGAATTCCAGATACTTGACCAACTTGTTACGCAAGGATGTGGTACGGACCTTGGACAATATACGGCAAGCAGTGACACTCTGGTTCTATAAAATAAAATTGCAGCCGATAAAGGAGTGGATGTTTTCCACCTATACCTTGTAGGACAGTTTTCGTGAACAAATAAAACGGTAGTCAGATGTGTCATAAATTCTGTAAAGATGTACTCTTCACATACAGGCATACATCTTCAGCTTGAACAATTTTCCAAAAAAATTTTCAAATGTGTGTGAAATATTATGGGACTTAACTGCTAAGGTCATCAGTCTCTAAGCATACACACTACTTAATCTAAATTATCCTAAGGACAAACCCATAAACCCATGCGCGAGGGAGGACTCGAACCTCAGTTGGGACCAGCAGCACAGTCCAGGACTGCTGCGCCTTAGAACGCTCGGCTAATCCCGCGCGGCCAAAATTCTCCATTTTCCCCAGGAATTTTACGGGTTACACAGGTCGGGCCCCAAAACTGGTCCTTGTGGTAAAACCATAGTAGGAACTCATGGTCCTATCGTGCATTCTTTGTATATGGCAAGAAGAAGAGGGGAAATATATCAGTTTATCTAGAAAAGCATGAAGTAGGTTCCATTCCCTTATTTTCATGGGTAGAACAGGGAATTCTCCAAATATATCCACACATGTACTCTGCACACCACCACTGTATTGTTCGTAGTGGATGGCACTTTGTATCAATAGTAGCAATCTTGAGTCATATTCTAGTCGGTGTTTGTGTGAGGGAAAAATAAATATCTACACGCTCCCTAATCTTTCTTATCTGATTCTCGTCAACCCCATGCGTCATACACCACACTGGCAACTGAAATGTCGGGTAGTGTTCCTCGATTTTACTTTTATCGATGGATCATTAATTAAGTTACTATTTTGTGCTTTCCTCCACAACTTGCTCTCCTGTAATAAATTCTTCATCTGAGAGTAGCACATCTAAAACCCTCAATATTTATTGGATATATTACAACATTTGTCTACCCCTATAGTTCTCGCCCTCTTGAGTTTCTTGACGAATCATGATATTTTAGGACATGTACTATCACCCTGTTCCTCCTTACAGTGTTTCACACATATTCCTTTCCTTGATGTTTCCGTTCCGGCGTATCGACAAGCGCCGACACGAAGACGAAGATCGCAAGGGCAAAGAATGCGATGACGTCAGCCAGTAGCCTGCTGACAATGACCACACCACGACAGGAGCGCCCTCTAGCCGAAGAAAATACACTCCTGGAAATGGAAAAAAGAACACATTGACACCGGTGTGTCAGACCCACCATACTTGCTCCGGACACTGCGAGAGGGCTGTACAAGCAATGATCACACGCACGGCACAGCGGACACACCAGCAACCGCGGTGTTGGCCGTCGAATGGCGCTAGCTGCGCAGCATTTGTGCACCGCCGCCGTCAGTGTCAGCCAGTTTGCCGTGGCATACGGAGCTCCATCGCAGTCTTTAACACGGGTAGCATGCCGCGACAGCGTGGACGTGAACCGTATGTGCAGTTGACGGACTTTGAGCGAGGGCGTATAGTGGGCATGCGGGAGGCCGGGTGGACGTACCGCCGAATTGCTCAACACGTGGGGCGTGAGGTCTCCACAGTACATCGATGTTGTCGCCAGTGGTCGGCGGAAGGTGCACGTGCCCGTCGACCTGGGACCGGACCGCAGCGACGCACGGATGCACGCCAAGACCGTAGGATCCTACGCAGTGCCGTAGGGGACCGCACCGCCACTTCCCAGCAAATTAGGGACACTGTTGCTCCTGGGGTATCGGCGAGGACCATTCGCAACCGTCTCCATGAAGCTGGGCTACGGTCCCGCACACCGTTAGGCCGTCTTCCGCTCACGCCCCAACATCGTGCAGCCCGCCTCCAGTGGTGTCGCGACAGGCGTGAATGGAGGGACGAATGGAGACGTGTCATCTTCAGCGATGAGAGTCGCTTCTGCCTTGGTGCCAATGATGGTCGTATGCGTGTTTGGCGCCGTGCAGGTGAGCGCCACAATCAGGACTGCATACGACCGAGGCACACAGGGCCAACACCCGGCATCATGGTGTGGGGAGCGATCTCCTACACTGGCCGTACACCACTGGTGATCGTCGAGGGGACACTGAATAGTGCACGGTACATCCAAACCGTCATCGAACCCATCGTTCTACCATTCCTAGACCGGCAAGGGAACTTGCTGTTCCAACAGGACAATGCACGTCCGCATGTATCCCGTGCCACCCAACGTGCTCTAGAAGGTGTAAGTCAACTACCCTGGCCAGCAAGATCTCCGGATCTGTCCCCCATTGAGCATGTTTGGGACTGGATGAAGCGTCGTCTCACGCGGTCTGCACGTCCAGCACGAACGCTGATCCAACTGAGGCGCCAGGTGGAAATGGCATGGCAAGCCGTTCCACAGGACTACATCCAGCATCTCTACGATCGTCTCCATGGGAGAATAGCAGCCTGCATTGCTGCGGAAGGTGGATATACACTGTACTAGTGCCGACATTGTGCATGCTCTGTTGCCTGTGTCTATGTGCCTGTGGTTCTGTTAGTGTGATCATGTGATGTATCTGACCCCAGGAATGTGTCAATAAAGTTTCCCCTTCCTGGGACAATTAATTCACGATGTTCTTATTTCAATTTCCAGGAGTGTATAAGCACCGCTCCTGCCAGCCTCGGCCGGACAGTGTAGGACAGCATTCGGACAGTACCAGATCCGAACTTGCAGACCAGCACAGTACTAGCAGAGAGCACTACGATAGCAGTGACGTGTGAGCCATATCAACTGCTTATATGGACCTTGTATACAGCAAATGACTTTGATTGTTTGCATGACACCCATCGCTTGCGACGACGCTGTAAATTTAAAGTTGAATATTGTCAACCTTCTGATTTGTAATAAAAACTATTCATGTTATTTGCTTGAACTGTTGTATAGCATTCCGAGAAAGTAGCATCCTTTAGGCACCCTATACGAGACGAGTGCGCAGGACCCCACAGTTTCTGTGGTGTACCTCCACACTTCTTATCCTATCAGTCCACTTAATTTTCAACAACTTTCTGTAACATCATGTTCAAATACTTCGATACACTTGTTTTCCGGTTTTATCACTGCCCGTGATTCACTACCAGACAATTGTGTTCTCCAAGAGTACCTTCTTAGAAATTCGTTTGTTGAATTGAGACCTAACCCAATACAAGAATAACTGTGGAAGTTGTCACACTAAATAATGATGGTCCAAAGGAATCGAAACTCAGAGGACATGTTTTTGTAAACCTGCTGTGAAGGCTGAGTTGCCACTGTTGTTACGGTAGGCAAGTTTATGAGATCGTGAAACGGCTTCTGGTAAAGTGCACTGCTTACACAATTCCTCCCTGCCACTGGTACACAGCTATTCCAAAGAATCAGGTAACAGGATAGGGGAATGAAAGTTCTCAACACGCCAACGTATCAGTAACAAAGTCACACAAATGAATTGAAAAGGTTTTCTTAACTTTGTGACTTGTCGAATAATGACGTCTGCAACACTGAATGTAATGTAACACAAAAAAGCCCCTCAATGGATAAGTGCAAACTTCACAGTACATAGGAAAGGCAATTTACAACAACTGCCTGTTCACTTCTCAGAACTAGCTAAACGACGTCCCCTGTGTAAGTCAGTCCTGGACGATGATCTACGACCAAGTGGGCGAGATCTGCTCTTCTAGCTTCCGAATAGGTTTCTGTAGGTTGTCGTCCAGCCGCTGGTGGATTGTATTCGGCTGGCAATTGGCCGAGGGGAAGTCGATGTCTTCATTCTTAGCGCCGCGCGTGGCTCTGGTGGAGCTCGCACAAGTGCCGAGTCTATGGCATTGGCACCAGCTCACATCTTTGCGCCTGTGGTGCTTTTGCCCTGGTTGTATTTTCTTCGGACAGCACAGCACATGTATTGACGTGTAACTGCACTGCTTAAGGCTGCTTGGAGATCGCATATATATAGGTCCAATATATATACACTACTGGCCACCGTAAGTGCAACACCAAGAAAGACAAGAGGTAGCACAACAAGATTTATTTTGTAGATAACATGTTGGCCAAGTATCAAATGATTACGTTTACAGACGTCTATGACATGTGGTTCCTGCCAGAATCAGTAGCCAGAGTAGCCGCCATTGTTGGAGATCACCGCTGCCACACGTCTCGGCATTGAGTCAAAGAGACGTTGGATGTGTTCCTGGGGTACAGCAGCCCAAGCAGCTTCCACACGTTGCCAAAGATCATCTGGTGTGGCAGCTGGGGATGTAATCTGGGTCACTCGTTGAGCAACCATGGACCACATGTTTTCTATCGGCGAAAGATCCGGAGAGCGAGCCGGCCAGGGAAGCAATTAAATCTGGTTATTGACGAAGAACCTTTGGACAATGCGTGCCACGTGTGGTCGCGCATTATCCTGTTGAAATATGGCTGTGGCCGAGCCCTGAAGGTAAGGAAGGACAACTGGCTCCAGCACCTCGGATATGTAGCGTCGGCTATTTCAAGTACCGGCAATGCGTACTAGAGGCGTGCGAGAGTAATATCCAATACCGCCCCATACCTTAATACTCGGTGCAAGACCAGTGTGGCGGTGCATAATGCAGCTGTCCAGCGTCCTCTCTCCACGGTGTCTCCACCCTCGAATCCGACCATCGTGGTGCTGCAGACAGAAGCGTGCCTCGTCAGTAAAGACAACGTCATTCCATTCTGCCGTCCACATCCGTCTGTCATCACACCATTGGCGACGGAGACGTCTGTGGTTCTGCGTCAATGGTAGACGAAGCAATGGACGTCTTGCGGACAGACCACTCTGCTGTAAACGGCGTCGAATGGTACGCGCAGACACTGGATGATGCGTTACAGACGCAATGTGCTGTGCTATGGTTCGGGATGTCACTGAGCGATCCATCACGGCCATGCGCACAATTTGCCTATCAGCATGTGCAGTGATGCACCGAGGTGAATGCGATCGACCACGTCGGTCCGTCGCACCCTCCTGCATCCGACGGTCACATATCCGCATTACAGTTGTTTGGTTTCGTCCAACACGACTAGCGATTTCTCTGTATGATAATCCACAATCTCGGTAAGCCACTGTCCTTCCTCTGTCGAACTCGGATACTTGATCAAAAGATGTTCGCTGTTGTCTACGAGGCATAACTGATCGTCTTGTGAAACAACCACAGGGTAAACACACGTGCCGAACGTACACTCGTCGAAATCGCCAAGCCTTAAATGGCACTATGAGGTGGCGCCACAGGCGCGCGTGATGTGCGTCTGTGCTGAAATTCTAATCAGTTGCATATCTCATCGCTGCAAACCCATGGTGTAAATTTCACTTGATTCGGATGCTTCCTTCAGGGTGTTGCATTTACGGTGGCCAGCAGTATATATATATATATATATATATATATATATATATATATATATATATATATATATGTCAATGAAGAGCTGCTAAATTAAGTACTAACTGTAATGCTAATTGTAGTATGCATTTCTGTCGTCCACGATTACCGTACACTAACAGATCTACACCGCTAGCCGTTAAAATTGCATCCCCAGCAATTACTACGTATTTTGAGTGCAGAAGAAATAATACATCGTTGTCCGCCTGCTTGGCTGGGTGGCCCCGGGCTCGATTTCCAGGTGAGTTCGAGATTTTCTGCGCTAGAGGACTGGATGTTGTGTTGTCCTCATCATCATTTCACCCTCATCCCCGTGCGCAAGTCGCACGGGGTGTCGCGTGTGGTTTCGAATGATACAAGACTTGCACTTGGCGGCCGAATTTCCCCGAATAGGGGCCTCCCGGCCAGCGATGCCATACGCTCATTTCATTTACATTTCAATATAGAATTAAATTTATTGCTGATTTCGGGGTGTACAGATGTGAAGTTGAGTACATTGGGCTTACATCTGGGCAGCAAGCATGGTTCTTACCCTGTTGGGAATCAATTCTAGCTGAAAGATACAGGTAAGACATTCCACGCTCCTTCAGCTCTATAACAGAGTTCATCAATCGTAGTGGCTGGTGGCAAGTAGCGTTAGTAATGGCACTAGCAACTTGTTCACTTATACCACTTAATGAACAACTCGATACTTGCCATAAATTCGCGATGATCCATAAAACTCACTTGAATACACTACATTTCTTATAGTTTGAATGACGTACTTGAAATAGGCTCTGGCTCTGAGCACTATGGGACTCAACTGCTGTGGTTATAAGTCCCCTAGAACTTAGAACTACTTAAACCTAACTAACCTAAGGACAGCACACAACACCCAGCCATCACGAGGCAGAGAAAATCCCTGACCCCGCCGGGAATCGAACCCGGGAACCCGGGCGTGGAAAGCGAGAACGCTACCGCACGACCACGAGATGCGGGCACTTGAAATAGGTATGTATACTCGCATATAGTATATACATTTAGAGGGAGAATTTTTGAAAAATCTTGAATTGCTTTACGTATGTTGGCTTCACTTAGAACAAAGAAATTTTATTATCTGGCGTAATTACACTGTAAGTTATTGACATTGAAGCTGTTGATTGAAATCTCACATATTAACTTCAGAAAAGGTTACCGATATGTAGTTCATTTGTTATGTAAAAGACTCCCCTCGACACATTCTTTATCTATGTCGTGATGTAAGTGATGGAAGCCAGTACAGTGTTGTATGGAGAATTACATGTGATGCATTATTATCGTGAATATTTTCTTGAATTATATTATTTGAATTCGGAAAGCAAGCTGCTGAAGAATCTGTACAGACATTTGCTACTTTTCATTCGAATTAACACATCGGACAGTATGAATTCAACTACCTTTTGCACCACACAGGAATGATCTACTTCTAGATAATGTGCCTAGACTAAGAAGATGTAACGGACATCGTAAAACAAGTTACGTGAATATAATTAATTACAACATACCACTCAATTTAATATTCAAGTTCTAATCGTCACGTCTTTTTTCCAGCAATTAAGGCAGCTGAAAACGTTGAGTCAGTTCACTGACGAGAAAGTGAAAGAAGCATTGTAATTTGAAATATTAATACGTTTGTTTGCGTGGCCATCTTCCGCAGCAGCTGTTAACATCTCTTAGTATAGGTTACCCGTCTTGAACTGACGGATAACCTGTAGTCACAGATGAAATATTAATATTTGATCGTGGAAAGGTGTAGTGGGGTTAGATGTGGCAGTCTGTTGCTAACAAGTGATTAGATGTTTTCAGTGGGCGAGAGATACGGAACATATGCTGGCCAATAACACAGTCGAACACCCCTGTATCGAAGTAGGCCAGGACATAGCACAGATAACGTGCGCTGTTGATATATTCTGTTGAAATATAAAATCCCGAAGACAAGTAGCGTGAAATGATCTTCTCACCAAGAAACAACAGTAAAACTCGACTTGTAATTGAGTAGTACACTCCATAATATTTCCTTACATACAAAACGTAGATTACTTTATTTCTACAAACTTTGTGCAGTTATGGTGACATACAAATTATTTACACACTCGAGCATGTAGTACTACACTTCATGACAGTTTGAAGTTTATTGCAAGCTGCCGTCATAGTGTTGCAGCCTTAATGGGCGGCAACATAAATGACTTCCAGGTGTACTGCAGGAGATTTTTAAGTGAATGGTTTTGTCGTATCCTTACATATTAGATACTGTACAGAAAAGACGCAGTTATACAAAAAACATAGCTCTAATTCGCCTGACTGTGTAGTGTAACGGTCATTTAACTATATTATAAGATTGGAAAGTAAAACAGAACTAGATCGAATCCGTGTGGCACATTCCGACAGTTCGTCTCATACAGTAATAGACTGAGGTGACAGAAGTCATTGGATAGCAATATGCACATATAAAGATTGCGGAGGTTTCGCTTACAGAAAGTGTAAAAGGGCACTGCATTAGCTGAGCTGTCGTTTGTGCTCATGTGATTCATGTGAAAATTTGTCAGACGTGATTTTGGTCGCATTACCGAACAAACTTTGAAAGCGAAATTTTAGTTGGAGCTAGACACATTTCGTAAATCTTTAGGGAATAGAGTATCACAAGAACCACAGTGTCAAGAGAAGGCCGAGAATATCAAATTTCAGACTGCACCTCTCACCACGGGGCTTCACTTACGACGAAGAACAGCGGCATTTGTGTGGATTTATCAGTGCTAACAGACAAGTAACACTACGTGAAATAACAGTAGAAATAAATGTGGGACGTACGACGAATCTGTCCGTTAGGACAATGTGGCGAAATTTGGCGTTTATGGGCTGTGGCAGCAGACGACCGACTTGAGTGCCTTTGTTAACAGCCACCCAGATCGCCTGACATGAACCCCATTGAACGTTTATGGGACATAATCGAGGGGCCAGTTCCCATACCGGCAACATTCTCGCAGTTATGGACGCCTATAGAGGCAACATGGCTCAATATCTCTGCAGGGGACTTCCAACAGCTTGTTGGACCTACGCCACGTCGAGTTTCTGCACTGTACTGGGTAAAAGGAGGTCCGTAGAGTAAACTAGATTAAACGTCAGTCTATACCAAAAACTGTGCTGTAAAACTTGACCATACAGGCTGGGTGAGCCTCAGAAACTTGGCATGTAGACAGGTTAAGCACGATACCACAGCGTATGCAGTTTACAGTTTTTAAGACACCTGGCGTACACGCATTAAGATAACATTCTGGGATCAGGGAGATTCGCGGCCACAAATACAATTGCCAGATCACCAGATCCAAAATATATACTGACTTATTCTTACAAAGTCGGCAATAACAGCAAGAAGGCGATAGGAAGAAAAGAAAATGAAATTAAAATCTACTTCTGGTCTGGATTCACGTTTATCACCGCCATTATTGTACGTAAATTACTGCACTTAGAATTCGCAAACAAGTGAAAAAACGTATGCTGTTATTAAAACATTAAAAATATTTTTCATGAATTATTTGGTAAGTTCACAATATTCATCTTTTCACTATTTTACACATATTTTCCGCGTCTGACTTGCGAAGTTCGTAACCTAACATCATATCTTTTCCTGTCAGAAATAGGCATTTCATCTCATTCAAGAGAACAAATAAATCATGTATTAAGACGAATTACACCTGAAGATGAACCCACAAGGTCCAAAATGCATCGTGTACTGAATAAAACAGAAAAAATGTCACTGAAGGCCTTTTTTTAATTCATACCTCAAGTCACCGAAAGCTTCAGTCATTATGGTACACCAGTATTTAGGCATTTAGTCGCAATCAAATGCCATTAGATCTTATACAAAATTCACAAGACATATTCAGAGCACATTGATTTCCACGCACGTGATGCATAAATTATTGTTGGTCACGATTTCGTCAGGAAAGCTTCTAGTTTGCAGCAACGCATGTTTGTTGAGGGAGTGTGTGGGGAAATCACGCCAGAAATTCTACTATTCAATGAGTGGTCGAAAGATGTGTGTCACTGCCCACGCCTTTTCTTTCAAATTAACTTATTTTTCTTATGATTTTAAATCGGGTAATTTTAATTCTCAACCACATTTCTAATGTTACCATCCTAATTGAAATACGTCTTTATTTATTAACTCTGAAATTTTAATAGTTGTGTATTAAGTAGCGGCGAGATAGCCGACATTCTAGTGTAATTACTTTTGAATACATTGTGGGAGTGAACATAGATCAAAGTGTTACAAATATTTACTATCAAAAACAGTCTTGATCACAATTTACTTATTACGGTGACCTGTTTCGACCACTACTGTGGTCATCTTCAGACCAATGAGTAAGGACCTCCTTCTGCTACCAGAGTAGTGATTCTCCAGCAGAAGGAGGTCCTTACTCATTGGTCCGAAGATGACCACAGTAGTGGTCGAAACCGGTCGCCGCCATGAATAAATTGTGATCAAGACTGTTTTTGATAAAAAATATTCTAGTGTAAGTTGATGTGAGAGGTCTGCATTAGTGTGGTACAAATACAACGTACCCCAGGGGGAATGGACAACATTTAATAATATGACTGGAACTATCGGTCGAAACAAAAAATCTACTGAACATGGGATCTGAAATGCCTACCGTAAGAGCTATGAACACTCGTTCAGTGGAAGGGATATGTTTCGCAGTAGCGGAGATAAACAACTGTTCTTTAGGCATGCACTATAGATTCCATGCTTACTGGACTTTTTTTTTCTTTTCAATCATACCACTACTTCTCAAAAAATGGAAAGTAAAGAGCCTTCAAGAGAAGAGATTTTTTCACTGTATCAAAGATGAAGAAGTACTCATAGCTCTTAAGATATCCCTTTTAGAGCCTATGGTTACCAGATTTTCTTGCCACTAATTGTCGTTTCGGTCGCATCCCTAAATATTCCACCATTATGATTTTCTCAACAGCTGCACCAAGCCATCTTCGGAGCTGGCAGCAGCGCAGTTTTAAACTTTGACACTCGACAGGGTTCAGCCTATTTGAGAAGTATTGCCACCTACAATAGGCGTCTTCCAACAGATCTACTGAATCAACAGAGGCAGAATTCCTTTAGGTGTTAGACATATTTTGTGGAATTCCATCATGCTATATTCTTGCTAGCATAGTCTACTGTCGTCATATATTTTCTATTTTAAGAATAGCAAGTGAGAATAACGCGGAATGCCTTATGCAATCCATGAGCTGACGGGAATGTAATGAAGCGTTTATTGATGGTAGTAGACGCTGACCATGACTTCTCTATGGCGCACAGCAATCACTAGGACTACATATGGAATTCATACATGTTAAAAAATAATCCTGTACCTGAGACGTAGCAGAAGTTACATAAATGGGCAAGAGAAATATGATAGGAGTCGGAACGTGGAATACCCCAAATTTGAATGTACAGAGGGACTATAAAATCTGGAAAGTGAGCTGCAATAGCTCATTCTAGATAAAGTGAAGGACAGTGAAACGAAGTGTAAATATAATAAGGATTTCGGGTACGATGAATACAGGGTTATATCAAAAGCACTTTTTTCTTTTTTTTTCCTTTATTGTCATTTCAAGCTTCTCACCCCATATAGGTGGGGGATGGACTCTCAGCGGATACGAGTCGCCGTTCTTCAGCTATATGAGTGTAACAAGTTTCAACATATTATAAAATTGAATACAGCAGTTGACAAAATGAATGTTTGACACAATAAAAACACATAGATTCAGTTGCATAACTGAAAAGTATAAAAGGCGGATTGATTTAGTAAAAAACTGATTGACTAAAATAGAAACATATACGAGAGAAGTGATAAGTGAGCCTAGACTGCCAGGAAGAGGTGTGTCATCGGATGGTAGCAGTTGGGGAAGTGCGTAAGAGGATGTTTGTTCAAATGGCTCTGAGCACTATGGGACTCAACGGCTGTGGTCATAAGTCCCCTAGAACTTAGAACTACTTAAACCTAACTAACCTAAGGACAGCACACAACACCCAGCCATCACGAGGCAGAGAAAATCCCTGACCCCGCCGGGAATCGAACCCGGGAACCCGGGCGTCGGAAGCGAGAACGCTACCGCACGACCACGAGATGCGGGCTGGATGTTTGTGTGAGCGGATGTTTGGAGGAGGAATTTGGGAGAATGAAGAGGGATGCCGTTCCAGACAAAGCCTTTGGATGAAGATAGGAGTGGAGAAGAAGGGAGTCCTGACTGGAGGAAGTAGGGTAGGTTCTATTTATGATCTGGTAGGATGGGTATATGTCGGGGAAGATTTCGTGGTAGTGTAAGGGAAGGCCACTACAGTTTCGTTGGTAGAGAATGTGGAGGGAATGGAGGAGTAGCTTCGGGGGAATGTGGTGCTAGAGGCGTGGCAGAGTACCAGGACCAGTGACAAGGGTGTAACAAGAGTATGTAGTGTCGAGTTTATAGGTAACGTAGGAAATTCAGAGGAGTTCAATATGGAAGAGGAGGGACGATAATTTTACAAGTTGGTAGAGGATGCGGGTGGAGGAAGGAAAGCGGGTTAGAAAGGCTAGCGTTCCACGAATCAACAGCTACAGAAAACGGTACATAACGGGAGTGAGAATCATTATGAATACAAAGGTAGCGTAGAAAGTGAATTACTGTCAGCATTTCAGTGTGTAACGGAGCACACACTACCATCTTAACAATGTATCAAATTTATTTTCCCTTTTCAGCATTAGTAAGCAGCGAATTTTATTCGCCATAACACGGACATAGTAATCGAAAGTCATTATCGAGTATGCTTGTTCCATCTATGGATGCGATAACTAACTGAACTGAAGAACACAGGAAGCGAGAATCCTTGAAAAGATAAACTACTTATAGACGATTGCTGTGCTTGATTAACTGCCAACTTTGATCGTATGTGTAGAGGATGCAATGAATGTTATTTCATACAGACCATTATGTTTCAAGTCACATTTATTAAACGTGAAATGATTTAGTTATTAGACAGCAATACCATGAATTCCCTCAGATAAGAAGCGTGTAGCTAATGTGCCTTTTACAAGAAGTTATTTGTGAGAGTGGGTAGAAAGCAGACACGGAAGCAGTTCGTGGGGGAAGCCCCTGAAATACAGTTGTATAAAATGCTACTGTGGCACCGCCAAAAGTCCTTCATAATACCATCGTTGAGGTTAATGGTGGCCAACTATCCTTCAATTACTGTTTACAAGAGGCCAACGTGGACTGCCACATAACTCCTCGGTAAAGGATCCCGTCTGGACCATCGGGAATCGAAACGTCTCACACGTGTTCAGATACGTAATATCAAAGTCTCACGCATTGGATTACACAGAAAACGAGACTGGTCTGTCGTGACTGAATCGAAGGATAGGGAGTAGAAATATTTCGTTGCAGAATGCAGGGAGACACTGGAGGGAACACAAGATCAGCTGACAGCATGTGCAAAAGATTACTACGCGTGGCAGAATTTTACTGCAGGCTGGAGATGATTCCACCATCCTACACGCACAATAAATTCGTAAGATTATGAAATTTGCGTTTGTATAAATCACTAGTGCGCAAGCTAGTGTTTCGACAAAAGATATCACTCGTGCTACCTACACTGTTCAAAAACAGTATATTTTTAGACTTTTATCTACCTAATACGTTAAGTGGGACCAGTTAGATATTTCTATATCTATCTTCCACAAGTTAATTGAGGTGTCCACCTTAGGATACTTCATGCACCATTATTATTTCCCTCCTCTCCATGTCGATTTGCGAAAGTAGCATGGACAGAACAGCTCTCAATAAGCCCCAATCTGACTAGAATATCTCTTTCGGTAAAGGAAAATAACACACTCACGAGACAAAATATTGGTCATTCACTGGTCGCTTTGAAGTTCTGTGTATGGTGTATCAATGACACCAGGTGTTCATGTGCTTCTCCACAGTTGATAAAATCACGAACTGATGTGTGTGTGCCATTTGGTTTTATGGTATCAGGAAAACAATTCGACGTGTTCATGACCACAATGTGGACATTACATAATGGATGTACGCTTGCAGGTTGTGGACTCATGGTTTGGCGACATATGGAAGTTTGAGCCTGGCCGTGAATGTGCTCGGATAACTTAATGGTCAGGCCACAGTTAGCGATAAGCATGAAAATCAAGCTTTTGCCTGGTACGGCACAAATTATCAGTGTCATCGCTACATCATACAATTGATGGTTGTCTACATTCGCAACTGCGAATGCGCGTCATGTACGCTCGTGCACGTAAATTATGGATAATTGCAGAATGTGGTGATACACAACTTGGTACTACACAAAACCGGCGCTATAGCATAGGCACATAGGGAACACACACGACACATATGTGTAAGTCCACGGTATTGGTGATACGTTGAGAAAACCGTCACGAAACACTTGTGCTACAAAACGCCACTGTTTCCTGCGCATGTACCCCTACATCAATATGGGATATGATCACCATGCACACGTACACAGGCCGCACAACGGGTTTGCATACTCTGGATCAAGTGGTCGAGCAGCTGCTGGGTTATAGCCTGCCATTCTTTCACCAGTGACTGTCGGAGCTCCTGAAGTGTCCTAGGTGTTTGAAGAGGTGCAGCGATACGTCGACGCGCTCGATGAGGTTTAGGTCTGGAGAACAGGCAGTCGACTCCATTCGCCTGATATCTTCTGTTTCAAGGTACTCCTAGACGATTGCAGCTCGGTGGGGCCGTGCGTTATCATCTATCGGGAGGAAGGTGGGACCCACTGCACCCCTGAAAAGGCGGACATACTAATGCAAAATGACGTCCCGATACATCTGACCTGTTACAGTTCCTCTGTCAAAGACATGCAGGGGCGTACGTGCACCAATCACAATCCCACCCTACACCATCAAACCACGACCTGCATACAAGTCCCTTTCAAGGACATTAAGGGGTTGGTATCTGGTTTCTGGTTCACGCCAGATGAAAACCCTGCGAGAATCACTGTTCTGACTATACCTGGACTCGTCCGAGAACATAACCTAGACCACTGTTCCATCGACCGTATACTGTGTTCTTGACACCAGGCTTTACGGGCTCTCCTGTGACCAGGGGTCAGTGGAATGCACCTTGCAGGTTTCCGATCGAATAAACCATGTCTGCTCAGTCGTCTGTAGACTGTGTGTCTGGAGACAACTGTTCCAGTGACTACGGTAAGGTCCCAAGCAAGGCTACCTGCAGTACTCCGTGGCCGTCTGCGGGCACTGATGGTGAGATATCGGTCTTCTTGTGATGTTGTACACTGTGGACGTCCTGTACTGTAGCGACTGGACACGTTTCCTGTCTGTTGGAATCGTTGCCATAATCTTGAGCTCACGCTTTGTGGCACACGGAGGGTCCGTGCTACGACCTGCTGTGTTTGGCCAGCCTCCAGTCGCCCTAGTATTGTACCTCTCATAACGTCATCAATATGTGTTCTTTCTGCCATTTTCAACACACAGTCACCATTAGCACGTCTGAAAACGTATGCACACGGACTCGCTGCACCATACTCTGACATGCACCAACACACCTCTACGTATGTTGGCAGCTGCCAGCGCCACCGTGCGACGACCGCAGGTCAAATGCACCGCATGGTCACACTCCGAGGTGATTTAAACCCGCAAACCGCCCACCAGAGCGTTGTTTCACCATGTATCAGCATTATCCTTAATTTATGAGGATGAGTGTAGTTTTGATTGAAGTTTACATAGTAATAAGGACAGAGTGTCAATGAGGTCGTAATCAACGATAAGAGCTGGTTTTCTCGCTCGCAGCTCTGCTGAGGCGACAACTTTCTGCACGGCTGCAGGGCCCAGCTGACAAACGTAAAGTCAGAAGACATCGCCCTTTCCCTTCCTACACTTTTGGTCAGCTCGTGAAAGCGCCAGTCACCGAGCCAGGCCTCTGATTTTGGCTGTGCACCCGCCCAGTAAAAGTGTACACGCTTCAAGCAGGTGTCCTGTGATTGTGTGGAGACAGAAAATGAGGACGTGTAATCCTGCCTCACTTAGGGGATACGAATAAAGAAGCCACATTAAGAAAAGTTTGATAGGTTATTATAATTTTTTTAGTGTACCTCATGTACTTTCTGTTGAGGTGGGTTTCTTATTTTGCATACGTGCATTGTTTTAGAATTAAGTAAATAGTAAAAAATTTCTCCTGATTTCTTGATGGTGTAGTTGTAGCACCTCAGTTACCGGGAGCTCTCTTTTAAAGAAATTTTATAGATACTGACATTTAATCCCCTTCGATTGAGCAACCTGTCCAGTTACAAGAGTCGAAGTATTGAATGCTGTATTCTCTTTTTACTGAAGGTGATGGATGGATTAAACAAAAGGTTTCTAACGCTGGGCGTCTTCCTTGATTTAACTAAGGTGTTTGGTTGTGTTGATCACAAAATATTGCTCCAGAAGTTGGACCATTACAGAATAGGGGGAGTAGCTGACAGTTGATTCACCTCTCACTTTAACAACAGACAGCAAAAGGTCATTATCCACAATGCTGAGAATGGCTGTGATGTGGTATCTGAGTGTGGAACGGCCAAATGGGGCGTGCCCCAGGTATCAGTGCAGGAACCACTCCTGTCTCTTACTTATATAAATGATATGCCCTCTAGTATTACAGGTGATTCTAAAGTATTTCTGTTTGCTGATGACACTAGTTTGATAGTAAAGGATATTGCGTACAACACTGGCACTCTTTCAAATACTGCAGTTCAAGACATACGTTTATGACTTGTAGCAAACAAACTAACGCTAAATTATAGTAAGACTCAGTTTTTACAGTTTCTAACACACAGTTCAATAGACCCTGACGTTTCAATGTCTTAGAACAGGTATCTGATAAGTGAAACTGAACAGTTCAAATTCCTAATTGATCAGCTAGATAGTAAATTGCCGTCGAAACGCCACGTTCTCGTTCAAAGCCATTTTTGCTATTCGAATGGTATCTGAAGTAAGTGATAGTTAGACACTAAAAATAGTCTACTTTGTTTATTTTATTCGCTTATGGTATTATATTTCGGGGTAATTTTTCCGTTATAAAAGGCTGGCTCAGAAACGGCCGGTTCGGGCAAAAAGTGGTGTAGGTTCGCGTCCTCTTGTCGGCCCCTGTTGATTAGTCTGGGTATTCTGACATTGGCCACTGTGAGGTAACGGGCGAGTCGTGGCGCCCTGAAAATATTCTAAGTCCAACCACGTGGTGCCGAACGTTAATTAGCAACCGCGTGATGCCGTACAACGGCCGGTCCAGCCGCGTGGCTGGGAATTCCATGGCAGAAATTTTGCACCAACGTTTTGCAGAAATATACCGCATTCTCAAAAGTACTTCTACTATCGCACTTATCATTTAAAGTCGTTAAGATAGTACCTACAGATTTTATTTAATTGCAATCATTCATTTATAAACGTCTATGTCACATTCTAAATCGGCAATTGCCGAGTGATAGGAACCTTCGACCATTCGATTCATGTGTCTATTCAAATTGTATACTGTATGTAAACTCAGCAGTATTTGGCTTGTAATGCGGCAACTACGTATGCCAGCCCCTAGACAACGAAACCAGCCAAAACTTTTAATATTTCAACACTGAGTCGCAGAGTACGTAGTCGAGGGCCACCACACCACCTCATTTCACCATTTCATTATGTTATGAAAGCCCGCACCACTCAGTACATATATTATTTACTGTCATTTCTTGTTAACAATATCAGCTTATTCTCAAGAATTACCAGGTTTCACTCAATTAATACTAGGCAGGAACCCAGACTGCATCTGGAACGCTCTTTCTTGACTTTTGTGCAGAAACGTGTACAGTATAATGCTGTATCCATTTTCAGTAAGGTACCATAAGAATTCAAACACCTTAGTACTAATCCACGAACTTTCAAATCAGAACTGAAGGGTTTCCTCATGGGTCACTCCTTCTATTCTGTGGAGGATTTCTTTCAAAAGTTAAGCTGATTCCTGCGTTTATATTGCTGGTTGCGTTTACATAAAATTACGGTTTGCCTTTTTCGGCTTCATAAACATTTTATTTTATTTGTTATTTCTTCTATGCTGTAATTTCATGTATTGACACGTTCCATGACCTTGTAGATTTGCCCCTCAATTTGGTTCTACGAAACTAAACGTGTAAAATAAAATAAAAATTTCGATTCAGTGCCATTACTTGTTGATTAATTCATTGAAATCATAAAGATTGCGACTAACAATAACGAAGCGTTGCCCATTAAACGCGGTTACTTCGTTGCCAATTTCCACCACTAGTAGCAGTTAAGTGCCAACGACAGACATCTACAACGCTCCTTCCACTGTCATGTGAGGAGCTGGGCGAGTCATGAAACGTTAGTCTTAATGGAGGCATTGCGAATTTATTCGCTGTTCAACGTCGTCGACAATGCCTCAACTCGAAAGATGGCACCGTCTGCATTCGGGACCTCACAGCCAAGCCAGGTAACGAATTCATAACAGTTCGGTCTTCAAATTAATTCTCAAAAATGTTCAAATGTTTGTGAAATCTTATGGGACTTAACTGCTAAGGTCATCAGTCCCTAAGCTTACACACTACTTAACCTAAATTATCCTAAGGACACACACCCATGCCCGAGGGAGGACTCGAACCTCCGCCGGGGCCAGCCTCACAGTCCATAACTGCAGCGCCTCAGACCGCTCGGCTAATCCCGCGCGGCCACTGATTCTCGTCCTTCTTGGGTCTACCATTGCTCTTTCCAACAACTTCAAGTAATTCTGGCCATTGCGGGAGTAGAATCCAGCGAATTTAAGTTTCTTCTTTTCCATTTAATAAATTACCTATTGTCACTAATGATGATAACAGAACTCATTAAATTTCTTGCAGTATAGACAGGACCTAATAACATCTGTGAATATTCTTATAATAATTCATTCCCATACATCAGTAGAATGCAATTCCTGTTTCTGTATCGGTATATGGCAGAGTTTCATTTTCATATTTTCAAATCCTTGATAATATACAATACAGCCGCATTTTTTATATGTCTACTAATTACGCGAGGTATCGTGTCGGACCGCCTTGCCCCGCGTAACGCAGCAACTCGACTAGACATGGACTCCCCAAGCCCTCTGAAGTCCCCTGCAGAAATACTAGGCCATCCTGCCTCTATAGCCATCCAGAATTGCGAAAGAGTTGCCGGTGCAGGATTTTGTGCTCGAAGTGACCTCTCGATTAAGCCCGATAAATGTTCGATGAGATTCGTGTCGGGCGATGTGGTCGGCCAAACCATTCTCTCGAAATGTCCAGAATGTTCAAAAATGGTTCAAATGGCTCTGAGCACTACGGGACTTAACATCTATGGTCATCAGTCCCCTAGAACTTAGAACTACTTAAACCTAACTAATCTAAGGACATCACACAACACCCAGCCATCACGAGGCAGAGAAAATCCCTGACCCCGCCGGGAATCGAACCCGGGAACCCGGGCGTGGGAAGCGAGAACGCTACCGCACGACCACGAGATGCGGGCTCCAGAATGTTCTTCAAACCAATCGCGAGCAGCTGTGGCCAGGTAACATGGTCAACCGTTGTGAGGCAAAAAAAATGGTTCAAATGGCTCGGAGCACTATGGGACTCAACTGCTGAGGTCATAAGTCCCCTATAACTTAGAACTACTTAAACCTAACTAACCTAAGGACAACACACACATCCATGCCCGAGGCAGGATTCGAACCTGCGACCGTAGCGGTCGCGCGGTTCCAGACTGTAGCGCCAGAACCGCTCGGCCACCAACGGCCGGCCGTTGTGAGGCATATGAAGTCCATGAATGCCTGTAACTGGTCTCCAAGTATCCAAACGTTGCCATTTGCAGTCAATGATTTGCTCAGTTGGACCAGAGAACCTAACCCATTCTACGTAAATAGAGTCCACACCATTACATAGCCACCACCAGCTTGACAGCACCTTGTTGACATCTTGGGTCCATGCCTTCGAGGGATCTCAGTCACACACGAACCCTGCCGTCAGCTCTTACCTTCTGAAACTGGGACTCACCTAACCAGGCCACGGTTTCCCAGTCATCAAGAATCCAACCGGTATGGCCACGAGCCCAGGAGAGGAGCTGCTGGCGATGTCGTGCTGCTAGCAAAGGCAATCGCGTCGCTCGCCTGCTGCATTGCCCATTAACGCCAAACTTCGCCTCACTGTCTTAAAGGATACGTTCGTCGTACGTCCCGCATTGACTTATGTGGTTATTTCACGCAATGTTGCTTGTCTTTTAGCACTGACAACACTACGCTAACGCCGCTGATGTCGGTCGTTAAGTGAAGGCCGTCGGCCAATTCGTTGTCCGTGGTGAGTGGTAACACCTGTAATCTACTATTCTCGCCACACTTGACACTGTGGATCTCTGAGTAGTGAATTCGCTGACGATTTCCGAAATGGAATGTCCCATGCATCTAGGTCCAACTATCATTACGCGTTCAAAGTCTGCGAATTCCCAACGTGCGGCCATAATCATGTCGGAAACCTTTTCACATGAATCACTTGAGTACAGATGACAGCTCCGCAGGTGCACTGTCTTCTTATACCTTTTCCACACGATACTACTGCCATTTGTATATGTGCATGACGCTAGCCCAAGACCTTTGTCGTCTCACTGTATTATGTTAGCATGTAAATCCTTGTATCCATATGCCTCCCTTCCTTCTGCAAGCATTTTTCCTTAGCTATGGCCTTTATTCCTCTTTTTTGACAAATACCCCATTATAGCTAGTCTGTGAAGATTCTGATTGCCGACTGACAGCAGATTGTTACCTGTTGCCTAGGTTTGGTTGGCGGGTAGTAATAAAACTGTTATGGTGAATTTTCGTGTCAGGCTGTGACGTGAAAGTGGCTGCACACTTGTATTAATAGTGTTTGGTCCCGGCGGTCGGCGAGCTACCACGCCACCAGAGTTACGGGAAAGCAATTTTACAGGCCTTTGTGTCGAAGAAACAAAAATAACTCTTTCTTTTTCAATTAATAGACTTTTTGAATTGGAAGCCGCCGTACTACTAGTGCCTGATGTAGGGAGTTGTCTTGTGCACGCTACAGTAGAGAAAATAGGCTGCTGTAAATTCAGAACAGAGTGCTGTGGAGGTGCTGGTGACCTTCATTATATGTCGAACTGTCAGTAAAACAGCCCTGGTTAAGAAAGTATTTTATTTATGGTAGTTACTGGGGCAGAATTGTAGCTGGAGAGAAGTTGTTGTCCTCTCTGACGTCGTAGACCACTGTGGGTGGCGTGTCGACGTCATCGGTTGTCCGCCGGGAACGCAGCGCGTGCTTGTGACGGCCGGCGGTTGTTGGCGACAGTGTGGCCCAACGGAGCCCACGAGCAATGCGCACCCCGCAATGAACTCGTGACGTTCGTTGGTTGGTTGTTGGGGAAGGAGACCAGACAGCGAGGTCATCGGTCTCATCGGATTAGGGAAGGACGGGGAAGGAAGTCGGCCGTGCCCTTTGAAAGGAACCATCCCGGCATTTGCCTGGAGCGATTGAGGGAAATCACACTCGTGACGTCACAGTAGTCAGTTTGTCCGTCACACTTCGCGAACTCTCGGCTGCTTGCAGGGCCCATGGGTCATTAACATGTAACTGGAAATATACCCTCTAAATGTTTTAACTTTGTCGTTTGCTGTCGTGAGCTTGCCTGAGTTTAAACGAGCAGTCAGGAGTTATTAAAATCACCTGAAACAGTCACTCGCTCTCCGTCAGAGACGGTTGCTGGCGCTCATAAGGCCTGCAGAGACACGGTGTCACTTACTGTGACGTGGCCTGTGTTTCTCGTGGGCCCCATTTCGCAGACACGGCCAACTAGAGAAACTGGCTTGAGTACTGGAAGACATCTTGTTTGTGTCGTAAGCACAGTAGTGGCCGACAGTAGATCTATTGCACGTAAACTGACTCGTTTGTTTGTATATGTGATTCAGAATTTTCGCGCTGCCTGGTGCACTGTTTGTATTTGCTGTCTTCAGTTGCTAAAGGGAAATGGTTCAAATGGCTCTAACAAGGGAACCTCCCCATCGCACCCCCCTCAGATTTAGTTATAAGTTGGCACAGTGGATAGGCCTTGAAAAACTGAACACAGATCAATCGAGAAAACAGGAAGAAGTTGTGTGGAACTATGAAAAAATAAGCAAAATATACAAACTGAGTAGTCCATGCGCTAGATATGCAACATCAAGGACAGTGTGAGCTCAGCAACTCCGTGGTGCCGTGGTTAGCGTGAGCAGCTGCGAAATGAGAGGTCCTTGGTTCAAGTCTCCCTCGAGCGAAGAGTTTAATTTTTTATTTTCAGACAATTATTGTCTGTCCGTCCGTCCGTCCGATGCGAGGTAACTGCGCCGCAGTATGGGGACGCTACACCTAAACAAACATCGAAACACACGACGTCAGTCGACTACATCGCACGGAAGAGAGAGTATTCCTGCTAACGAGGCTCCCTGTCTGGCAGTTGACTGTTCGCTACTTTGGACGAGAGTGCATTAAATACGTGAGATGTATTCCGTAGGCAATATGAATCCAGATAATATAGTCCGCGAAAATAAAGAAAGTAAACGGACAGATAATAATTGTCTGAAAATAAAGAATTAAACATTTCACTCGAGGGAGGACTTGAACCAAGAACTTCTCGTTTCGCAGCTGCTCACGCTAACCACGAGACCACGACGCTCATGAGGTCGCATTGTCCTTGATATTGCAAATCTTGCGCATGGACTACTCAGTTTGTATATTTTGCTTATTTTTTCGTAGTTCCACACAACTTCTTCCTGTTTTCTCGATTGATCTATGTTCAGTTTTTCAAGGCCTATCCGCTGGCCAACTTATAACTAAATCTGAGGGGGGTGCGATGGGGAGGTTCCCTTGTAAGCACTATGGGACTTAACATCTGAGGTCATCAGTCCCCTTAGAACTACTTAAATCTAACTAACCTAAGGACATCGCACACATCCATGCCTGAGGCAGGATTCGAACCTGCGACCGTAGCAGCAGCGCGGTTCCAGACTGAAGCGCCTAGAACCGCTTGGCCACAGCGGCCGGCTAGTTACTAAAGGGAATATTATGAAGTTGCAGATCTATTAAATGTACGAAGGTTGCCCGGAAAGTAATGCACCGCATTTTTTTCTCAGTCGAAAACAGTGTTAGAAATGCGAAACGTTACGTATGTATTATTTGAAGTCACCTGAGTGAGCGCGCCAAGTTTCCGTCACTTCCGACAGATAGCGTAGCTGCAGGTCAGTTTCAAAATGGCGTCTGTAGGTGATGTACGTTACAAGCAACGTGCCGTCATAGAATTTCTTACTGAAGAGAAAGAAACTGTGGGGAATATACACAAACGCTTATGTGAAGTTTATGCAGCGTCTGCTGTTGACGAAAGTGCAGTTAGTTGCTGGGCACGGAGGATGAGGTCATCAGAAGGCGGTACGGCGGAGCTCCACGATTTGCAGCGGTCGGGGAGATCATATGCGGCTGTCACACCTTATATGTTGCAGCGAGCTCATGTCGTCATTCGCGAGGACCGACAGATTACGACTCGGCACTTGGCGCTGCATCTGTCAATCAGCAAAGGATTCACACAGTGAAGCACTGGCTCCGCCCCCGGGACAAGGATTGGTACTGACAGGGCATACACGCCCTTGTTTTTCGCTGGAGGAAGGCCACAGAAGAGGATGGAGATTACGTGGAGAAATGGATTGGGTAATAAAACACCATACTTTCGTGTGTGTAATTCTCGTTACGTTCAGGAAAGAGTTGTTAAAGGAAAAAACCTTCTAGGCAACCCTCGTAAGTATTCGTTATCAATTGGCTCTGAGCACTATGGGACTCAACTTCTGAGGTCATTAGTCCCCTAGAGCTTAGAACTAGTTAAACCTAACTAACCTAAACACGTCACACACATCCATGCCCGAGGCAGGATTCGAACCTGCGACCGTAGCGGTCTCGCGGTTCCGGACTACAGCGCCTAGAACCGCACGGCCACTTCGGCCAGCTATTCGTTATCTCTCACACTATGCTTCAGTATTATGTAGTGAGTTATTATATGAATTAACCAAATACATAAAGATACTTTCAGAAATTGATTATGTTTATGTCGTAATAAATACACTGAACGTCTTTTTTCGGATAATAAAAATGCCGAGGTACTTTATTGGGGCTGGCAGTGAAAGGAATATCCAGGGTGTTACAAAAAGGTACGGCCAAACGTTCAGGAAACATTCCTCACACACAAAGAGAGAAAATATGTTATGTGGACATGTGTCCGGAAACTCTTACTTTCCATGTTAGAGCTCATTTTTTTACTTCTCTTCAAATCACATTAATCATGGAATGGAAATACACAGCAACAGAACGTACAAGCGTGACTTCAAACACTTTGTAACAGGAAATGTTCAAAATGTCCTCCGTTAGCGGGGATACATGCATCCACCCTCCGTCGCATGGAATCCCTGATGCGCTGATGCATCCCTGGAGAATGGCGTATTGTATCACAGCCGTCCACAATACGAGCACGAAGAGTCTCTACATTTGGTACCGGGGTTGCGTAGACAAGAGATTTCAAGTGCCCCCATAAATGAAAGTCAAGGGGGTTGAGGTCAGGAGAGCGTGGAGGCCATGGAATTGGTCACCGAATCTGTTGTTGAGAAGCGTACGAACACTTCGACTGAAATGTGCAGGAGCTCCATCGTGCACGAACCACATGTTGTGTCGTACTTGTAAAGGCACATGTTCTAGCAGCACAGGTAGAGTATCCCGTATGAAATCATGATAAGGTGCTCCATTGAGTGTAGGTGGAAGCGTAGGTGACGAAACTAAAATGAGCTCAACATGGAAATTAAGCGTTTCCGGACACATGTCCACATAACATCTTTTCTTTATTTGTGTGTGAGGAATGTTTGCTGAAAGTTTGGCCATACCTTTTTGTAACACCCTGTTTATTACAAAGTGAAATAGGCAGAACATTTTCTTTACTCAGAGATGAAAAATTAAGTAAATAGTGGATGAGAAAAATTCCCTCAAACTTCTCATTGTTAAAGAAGCCTATAACATGCATAAAGCATTTTAGTGAATAGTACCTAATAAATACTCAACAGTTTATAGTTGATACAAAAGTAAAAACATTTCTAAAGAGTTATTCGCTTGACGTCTTCCTACGATACAGTCTCCACTCCTTTCCAACTATGTAAATGTAGGTTAGGTGTGGCTTAAATTAGAAATAGTATTTGGGGCAGTTAAGAGATTTGTACCGAATAAATTAATAAAAATGCAACTCAAAATATCCACGGGTGTACTGCCGGTCTACAGTGTCCAACAGGCACAATATTTCGGCGATCGTACATGTCGCCATCATCAGGTGAACTGACGGACTGAGCTCCTGTGAACGTGCCGGCACGGAGATCGGTACGCTATGGCAGTACGATTTTGGAACATACACTGTGTTCAAATATTAAGAATTTCCTCGAAGCTAACAGTTTATTGATCCACAGACAACACGGATTCACAAAATACAGTTCTTGTGAAACACAGCTAGCTCTTTATTCGCCAGAAGTACTGTGTGCTATCGAGAGGGGATGTCAGATTGATTCCATAGTCCTATATTTCCAGAACGCTTTTGACACATTACCTCACAAGATACCTCTACTTGAGTTGTGTACCTATCCAGTATCGTTTCAGCTGAGCGACTGTATTTGTGATTTCCTGTCAGAAACCTCACAGTAAGTTGTAATCGACGGAAAATACTAGAGTCAAAGAAAAATGATATCAGGCGTTACCCAAAGATGTTTTATAGTACCTCCGCTCTTCCTAACTTACATAAACGATTTACGAGACAATCTGAGCACCCATCTTAAACTGTTTGCAGACGATGCTGTCATTTTCAGTCCTGCAAAGTCATCAGAAGATCAAAACTAACTGCAGAATGACATAGAGACGATATCTACACTCCTGGAAATGGAAAAAAGAACACATTGACACCGGTGTGTCAGACCCACCATACTTGCTCCGGACACTGCGAGAGGGCTGTACAAGCAATGATCACACGCACGGCACAGCGGACACACCAGGAACCGCGGTGTTGGCCGTCGAATGGCGCTAGCTGCGCAGCGTTTGTGCACCGCCGCCGTCAGTGTCAGCCAGTTTGCCGTGGCATACGGAGCTCCATCGCAGTCTTTAACACTGGTAGCATGCCGCGAGAGCGTGGACGTGAACCGTATGTGCAGTTGACGGACTTTGAGCGAGGGCGTATAGTGGGCATGCGGGAGGCCGGGTGGACGTACCGCCGAATTGCTCAACACGTGGGGCGTGAGGTCTCCACAGTACATCGATGTTGTCGCCAGTGGTCGGCGGAAGGTGCACGTGCCCGTCGACCTGGGACCGGACCGCAGCGACGCACGGATGCACGCCAAGACCGTAGGATCCTACGCAGTGCCGTAGGGGACCGCACCGCCACTTCCCAGCAAATTAGGGACACTGTTGCTCCTGGGGTATCGGCGAGGACCATTCGCAACCGTCTCCATGAAGCTGGGCTACGGTCCCGCACACCGTTAGGCCGTCTTCCACTCACGCCCCAACATCGTGCAGCCCGCCTCCAGTGGTGTCGCGACAGGCGTGAATGGAGGGACGAATGGAGACGTGTCGTCTTCAGCGATGAGAGTCGCTTCTGCCTTGGTGCCAATGATGGTCGTATGCGTGTTTGGCGCCGTGCAGGTGAGCGCCACAATCAGGACTGCATACGACCGAGGCACACAGGGCCAACACCCGGCATCATGGTGTGGGGAGCGATCTCCTACACTGGCCGTACACCACTGGTGATCGTCGAGGGGACACTGAATAGTGCACGGTACATCCAAACCGTCATCGAACCCATCGTTCTACCATTCCTAGACCGGCAAGGGAACTTGCTGATCCAACAGGACAATGCACATCCGCATGTATCCCGTGCCACCCAACGTGCTCTAGAAGGTGTAAGTCAACTACCCTGGACAGCAAGATCTCCGGATCTGTCCCCCATTGAGCATGTTTGGGACTGGATGAAGCGTCGTCTCACGCGGTCTGCACGTCCAGCACGAACGCTGGTCCAACTGAGGCGCCAGGTGGAAATGGCATGGCAAGCCGTTCCACAGGACTACATCCAGCATCTCTACGATCGTCTCCATGGGAGAATAGCAGCCTGCATTGCTGCGAAAGGTGGATATACACTGTACTAGTGCCGACAGTGTGCATGCTCTGTTGCCTATGTGCCTGTGGTTCTGTCAGTGTGATCATGTGATGTATCTGACCCCAGGAATGTGTCAATAAAGTTTCCCCTTCCTGGGACAATGAATTCACGGTGTTCTTATTTCAATTTCCAGGAGTGTATATGGTGAGAAGTGTTGCATTTGTCTCTCAACAAAGAAAAGTGTGAGGTCGTCCACATGAATACAAAAAGAAATGTATTAAATATCGGCTACACAGTAAATCACACAAATTTAAAACATCTCAATTCGATGAAGTATCTAGGACTTACAGTTGCGTAGAACTTGATTAGAACGATCACACAGATAACGTTGTGGGGAAGGCAAACCAAAGACAAGATTATACTGACAGAACGCTCAGAAGGTACAACAGGTCTACTAAGGAGACGGCCTACACTGTGGTATTTCGTCCTCTGCTAGTGTATTGCTGTGCTGTTTAGAATCCTTACCAAGTATCACTGACGGAGGAAATCGAAAACGTTCAAGGCAATGCAGCTCTGCTTGTATTATTGCGAAATAGGGAAGAGAGTGTGAGAGGTATGATAAGAGAGTTGTGATGGCAACCATTAAAACAAAGGCGCTCCTCGTTACAACGACATCTTTTGACGAAATTTCAATCAGTAACTTCCTCCTCTGAATGTGAAAGTATTTTGATGTCGCCAACCTTTGATGTCGCCAACCTTCATAGAAAGAAATGATAATCATAATATAATAATCATAATCATAATAAAATAAATCAGAGCTCGTACAGAAATATGTAGGTGTTAATTTTCCCACGAGCTGTAAGAGAGTGGCACGGTTGAGAAATAGTCTAAAGGTGCTTCTAAAATACCTCTGCCAGGCACTTAAGTGTGAATTGCAGAGTAGATATGTAGATGTAGATTTATATATTTTTCGAAGCTGAAACCTGATGCAGTGCCATCAGTTTTCCCTAATTGGCAACGTTACTTGACAACAGCTGGATCATCTTGCAGAAGGTTACGTGATACAGAAAGTAGCAATTTTGAAAAAGCAGTGGTAAGAGGCTTGAAAGATTACAGGCAGTACGGAAAGCAGAATGCTATTAATAGTTTGGAAGACATATAGAAATTTTTTTCGAGTGCTAACCACGTCGACAAGAACCGGTGGTGCTGTATTAAGAGAGAACAACAAACAGTGATGTATTTTATTGATACTAGTGACGAAATACCGAACTTTATTGGATCAGTAACTGTTAATACCGATCTCAGTGTCCTCCTTTCCTTGAGAAAATATAAAATTCCCTAATGTAAAGTGCCCAACGGTTGTGTGTCAGTAAAATCGAAGCAAGCCTTGCTTAGTTTAATTTAGTTTTTGAGTCAATAGTGTCTATAGACACCTAAAACAAGAATTTTGTGAATCAGCACACAGTAAATATATTAGAAGAGGTTTCTCTAACTGACAGATTTTTACAGCTGCAACTGATAATGGAGCACACCCAGTTTTCAACTAAAATGAACAACTTGCAAGTACAGTGGGAACACATTATTATGAGCAGCTACCCTCTACGTACATTCATCATCAGCATATGCTGCTACACGAGTGAATGTCTTTATTTGCCAGTCCTTAAAATGTAACCGAGCTGACAGCCAAGTTTGATTTAAACAGTTTGAATGTCCTGATTGTATAGAGTATCTGAAGGTTAAAAAGAAGTTTTTCAAAGATCATGGACTTGTGGTACATGTGCTCGTGAATGAAATCTACATTGAGCCTAGTTTGGTGTTTAAAGGAGATACAACATGGTGCCAGTAAAAGTGTTAATAATGATGTAGCAGTTTTTATGCTATCAAACGCATATTCAAAATTTATATGTGTTATGACTATTATATGAAGGGGTACCCAAAAGAAACGGAATTAATTTTTAAAAGCATGATTAAGAACGTCGTAGACACTATTACTCCAGTTATCACAGACATCTTCAACCTGTCTCTTGTCAGTAGTACATATCCTACTGAGTGGAAGCAAAGTTTAATTCAACCTATACCCAAGACTGACAACCCTAAGTCGCCAGGTGACTACAGGCCGATCAGCATACTAACTGGAATATCTAAAGCCCTAGAATACATCGTCCATGAACAGCTGACGGATTACCTCAAAACTCATAACATCCACGACAAATATCAGTCAGGCTTTCGAAAGCACCATAGTACAGCAACTACATTAATCAAAGTAACTGATGACATTAAACATGCTATGGACAGACGTGAAGCTACCATCCTAACGCTGCTTGACTTTAGCAAGGCTTTTGATACAGTTGACTTTGAGATATTACTAATTAAAATGAAGGAGCTGAATTTCTCAAACAGCGCAATACACTGGTTCGACAGCTACCTCAAAAACAGAAGTCAACAAGCCATTTGTGGGTCGGAAAAGTCATCATGGAAAAACGTGCGCTCTGGAGTTCCCCAAGGCTCCGTCCTTGGTCCATTACTCTTCTCACTGTACATTAATAATATTTCTTCAGTGATTCACTCCTGCAACTACCATCTATATGCCGACGACATCCAACTGTACATAAGTGCAAGCCCCAAGAACAATGCTGACGCAGTAGCGAGTATGAACGCAGATCTTTGCTCTGTTTCTCGATGGGCACAGAACCTAGGTCTGAAACTAAACCCCAAGAAATCCCAGGTCATACTTATATCTCATCCCAAGTTAATCAGTCGGTACTTTCGCGAAACAGTCCCTCAAATACTCCTCAATAGTACCCAACTACCATACCAAAAAACAGTAAAAGACCTTGGAATAATCTTGGATGAACACCTAAACTGGGAAGAACAAACAGTCACAGCTTGCCGGAAATCGCTCTCCTCCCTACATGCAATTCAAAAATTTAGAAAAATATTTCCAACCCATGTTAAACAAAAATTAGTCCAAACACTAGTCTTGCCTAATCTTTACTACTGTGATGTAGTTCAACACGGCACAAATAGTGAAAATTCGAGACGCCTCGAGCTAGTGATGAATGCTTGCGTTAGATACGTGTGCAATATACGATTGTATGATCATATCAGTCCTTCATACTCCCAGCTAGGTTGGATACGCCCACATAAGGCACGCGATCTCCACACGATGCGCTTACTTAATCGATTTCTTAGCCACTGGTGCCCCCAATACTTATCTTCTCACATTGAACACCTATCATCATTCCACAACCGCAATACCAGATCGGATACGTCTAGCATCTTGGCTGTACCTTTACATAACACAAAATCTTTCTCCGTGTCATTCTGCATCTCAGCCATACGACTATGGAACGCGCTCCCCTGTGATCTGCGTCTTAACCAGAACCACTCAACATTCAAGAGGGAACTCAAGACTTACTTATTAGGGACGGTATAGCCACCATTGTTGTGCCCCTCTCATCTCTTTCTTTCTCCTCTCCATCATAGCTTCGAATTTTACCATTCTATTTCTCTTCCTCTAACCTACTACCTCTTCTATATCTCTTTCACCCCATTCTATCGTCTTATGTCTCTGCTTGATGAGAATAACTCACAAGCTGCAAGAATATATAACGAGAAAATTCCCAACTAGCAATAGGACTGACATTCATAAAAGAAAAATATGTTTACTTTCATATACATAGTCATTACTATTATTATTATTATTATTATTATTATTATTATTATTGATTGTTATAATTATTTTTTGATTGCTATATTTATCATTGTACTACTTTTATAATCTCTATTTTTTTTCTTTAACATTAATACTGTATAACACGTTATATGTCCTTAATGTTCTGTAGAAACTGAAATTTGTTGAATCTGAGTATGCCTGGTTAGGTGTAAGAGAGGGCCTGAAGGCCCTAATCTTGCCAGGTAAAATAAATGCATAAATAAATAAATAAAATAAAAAGCAACATATTTTCAAATTGTTTACAAAACAACCTTATCCCCTTCAAAATACTCTCCATTACAACTAATACATTTCTCCTACCGGTGCTTCCACTATTCGAAACATTTTTTTGTGGTCATCTTCAGAAATGACTGACAACCTCTCCCTACTTTTTTTTCTTGATTTCTCCAGTGTTCTGAAATCGGTGTCCTCTCATGCCCCTTTTCACGTGTGGAAAAAAGAAAATGTCGCACGTAGTCAGGTCAGGCGGGTAAGGTGCGTGAGTCAGCGGAATCATGCCATATTTAGCCAAAAACTGTCTGACAGAGATGGTTGTGTGTGCAAGTGCGTTGTCGTGCTGGAAGAACCAATATCCGGTCTGCCACAAATCGGGTCTTTTCTGACAAACGCTGTTGCGCAATCTTCATAAAACTTCCAAATAAAAGGTAGGATTGATGGTCTGACTTGGGGTAACAAACTTTGAATGAACTACGCTCTTGGGGCATTTGATGGATGTCCAGAACGAGACTTGTCATGTCGCCATTTTTAAATCGAGCAAACCACTCGTACACTTGAGCTGTTCCCATAGCATCATCTTGGTAGGCTGTTTTCAACATTAAAACAGTTTCAGCAACACTTTTATGGTGCAAAAAAACAAAATTTCACTGCTGCACGTTCTTCACTTAGACCTGCCATCATAACAAACGAAACAAGAACAAAACAGCGCTGGCATAAGCAATCACTGCAGGTAAACGGAACAAGCCAGGTCGACAACACAGGCTGCACTGAACGCAATGCGTTGCGCTATACACGCCTAGTGGCAGAAATCCGTACTACACAACTCCCCCCACGGCAATGTTATTTGTTATTCCGCTTTTTTGTGTACCCCCTCGCACTTGTTAGCAACTTAGCTGCTCCACAACTAAAAAGCATGTTATTACACGTAATTAATGAAGTAGAGAAAGCTGGCTTTATTGTGTTAGCTTCAGTATTAGATAATAATTCAGGAAATCGAAAAGCTTATGAGCTTTCTCCTAACGGTATGCTGCAGCTTTGTGTTGCACATCCTGTTGTTAGCAGTAGAAGGTTAGCCCTAATTTTTGGCACTGTACATATACTAGAATGCATCTCAAATGTGTGTGTGAAATCTTATGGGACTTAACTGCTAAGGTCGTCAGTCCCTAAGCTTACACACAACCTAAATTATCCTAAGGACAAACACACAAACCCATGCCCGAGGGAGTACTCGAACCTCCGCCGGGAGCAGCCGCACAGTCCATAACTGCAGCGCCTCAGACCGCTCGGCTAATCCCGCGCGGCCTAGAATGTATCTGTAACAACTGGATTGCCACACCTGAGACAGTTTTGAAGTTTCCTGAATTTGACAATTTTGATGCTATAGTTGCTGGATCTTTTGAGCATTTGGAACTGATGTACAGGAAAGAAAAACGCTCGTTAGTAAAATAGATTCATTTGCTGCCATTTAAGACCCCATTGCCTTGCAACATTCAGATGCAAGCTTAGTGGCGGCTTTAAGGTTCTTAGCTTGTAGGGACATAGACTTTTCAGGGTCACAACATAGAGCATCGTTCATAAAAAATTACTTGTGAGTGATGGCATACAGCGAATTATAAAGGTGCATATGAAGATGAAAGATTCAACAGTCATTACAGGCAACCTATTATGGTAGATAGTTCCATACAATTAGACTTTTTAAAGAAAATGTCATTATGGTAGAAGAATTTTGAAATATCAAACATACCAGTAAATTTTCTGCCTCAGCTGATGTACGTATCTGTTTATACTGTACAGAAGGAACTTTCCTTAAGAACTCTGAGGTTTGCACCTATTGGGTGCAATCCGATAGGGGAGTCGAATTATCCATCCCAAATGACTTCATTGCAAAATATGACCATGGAAAGTTGGCAGTTCCCAATGAGAATGCACTTATGATGACTACAATTGCTTGGTTCATGTTGACTGGTATTTTGGATGAGTGGTCAGTTAATTTCACTGGTGATTTACATGAACTTCCCATGTGGCAGAAAATATGTAGTTAAAAGCTACAGGGCTGTATATTGAGGTTTACTGAAGTAATGATTGTAAATTCCAGAGAACTTTGAGGGATCTAATGCAAAAATTCAATTTCAGGTCATGCAAGCTAATGACAAAAAATCTGACCAACGTCAACGACATTGCAACAAGGAAACAAAATGGCAGGCAGTTGAGTAAACTGAGGACGACTTAGAATATTTCATGAAATTTTCAGTAAATAAACTTTTAAATGCCGTATTTTTAGAGTCATTGCCTTCCAATTCTCCTTTATGAAAATTTCGATCTCTGAAGTTTGAAGAATCTTATAAACAAAAGAGAAAACTCAAGTTTTAATATGAGTGTGTCATGCAGATATGGAGGTATGTATCGTCTTCGCAACTAAACAAAAGGCAGTTGGTTTTTGCAGTATGCATTTCAGTTCTCTTATTTGTGATGCATCTTCAGTGTCCTTTCGTTTTTATATACAGTGATCGGCCAGAACAATATGACCAACGTACCATAGAAATAAACACTTCCAGGCGATACCAGAGTTTCCTGCATTTAGTATCAGTGAGCGTGCTGTCCGTGTGTAGAATGGGGAAGGCACGCGATCTGTCTGAGTTTGACAAAGGACAGACTGTGATGGCCCAGAGGCTTGTTACGAGCATTTCGGAAACTTTACAACCTGACGGATGTTCAAGAAGTGATGTGGTGAGTGTCTTCAACACGTACGGAGCTCAAGGTGAAACCACGGCCAGAGGTCGTGGGATTGGGCGGCCAACCCCCCTTAGAGGTGTCGGACGTCGTAGGCTGGATAGACTGGTAAAACAGGACTGGCAGCGAAATGTGGCGAAACTAACATCAGACTTCTATGTTGGGATGAGTACAATTGTGAACACTCAGTACACCCAACACTCATAATCGTGATCCTTCGCAGCCGACGAACCGTGCATATGCCAATGTTAACTCCACGACATCGGCGACTACGACTGAAATGGAGACATGACCACTGGCACTGGTCGTTGGCACAGTGGCAGAGCGTTGCAAGGTTATGATGAGTCCCATACCTTCTTCATGACGCCTATTGGAGGGCGCGAATCCGTCGGCTTCCAGGGAAACAGCTCCTTGACACCTGCACCACGGTACAGACAAGTTGGCGGTGGCTTCATTTTGCTCTTGGGAACCTCCAAGTGCGTATCCATGGGACCTGTGTAGCTGGAACAAGGCACCATGACGGCCAAGAAGTATTGTACACAGGTTGCAGACCATATACACCCCTTCATCACGATCATGTTTCCCGACGGCTGTGACATTTTTCAGCAAGATAATGCACAATGCCACAAGGTCAGAAGTGTGATGGAGTGGTTCGAGGAGCACAGTGACCCCCCCAACTCGTAGATCTGAACCCGAATGGACTCATCAAGGATATGATTGAACGTGACGTCAGAGTTCATCGTCCCTCCCGCAATTTACTGGAATTTGGTGATATGTGTGTGCACGTGTGGTACCAACTCCCTTTAGTGACCTACCAATGCCTCATTGCTTCCATGCAACGACGCGTCGCCGCTGTTATCCGTGCCAAAGGCGGTCATACCGGCTGTTAGGTAGGTGGTCATAATGTTCTCACTCATCAGTGTACATAATAAATGCATTGTGCAGTAGTGACAGTATGTGAATATGTTTCGTCTGCTCATGTTTCTCTCTTGTTTTCCAGATTACATACAACTTTTGCAGCACAAGTTTCGTGAGGTTAATTATCGTTTGGTGTTCCTTACGAGTTACAATGTCGTTAGATCACGCGTGTCATCCTAGAGAACTAGAATGAGATTTTCACTCTGCAGCGGAGTGTGCGCTGATATGAAACTTCCTGGCAGATTAAAACTGTGTGCCCGACCGAGACTCGAACTCGGGACCTTTGCCTTTCGCGGGCAAGTGCTCTACCATCTGAGCTACCGAAGCACGACTCACGCCCGGTCCTCACAGCTTCACTTCTGCCAGTATCTCGTCTCCTACTTTCCAAGCTTTACAGAAGCTCTCCTGCGAACCTTGCAGAGTCTCGGTCGGGCACACAGTTTTAATCTGCCAGGAAGTTTCATATCAGCGCACACTCCGCTGCAGAGTGAAAATCTCATTCTGGAAACATCCCCCAGGCTGTGGCTAAGCCATGTCTCCGCAATATCCTTCCTTTCAGGAGTGCTAGTTCTGCAAGGTTCGGAGGAGAGCTTCTGTAAAGTTTGGAAAGTAGGAGACGAGATACTGGCAGAAGTGAAGCTGTGAGGACCGGGCGTGAGTCGTGCTTCGGTAGCTCAGATGGTAGAGCACTTGCCCGCGAAAGACAAAGGTCCCGAGTTCGTGTCTCGGTCGGGCACACAGTTTTAATCTGCCAGGAAGTTTCATCCTAGAGAACTGTTTACACGATCCCCCTAATAACAATAACCGGTTTTCGGCGAAAAGCGGGACGTCGCCGGCGATAGATGACAGAGGCAGCCCTTCGTTGATCGTCCACTTCGTGGCCGTAACGTATATCACACCGGGATAGAAAGTGTGGAAGCGCGCAGTGCCCGTCTGACCGAAGACGGTAGCGTGTCTCCGCCTCGGGTCATTGTTAGCAACAGAGCAGGCTTGCACGAGTCAAAGAGCAGCAGCAGTGTAGCTGGGCAGCTAGCTGGCCCACCCTCGAACACCGGCTCACCACCTAGTAACAAGAAGTCATCCATCGGGTGACTCAACAGTGCGAACGCGCCATGTTGACTGCTTACAGACATTAGCTCATGAGCAACCTGAAACTATTGCAGGTAAAGTCTGTGTGTGGCGGGAGGTTGCTTCACCTCTTACCGCTAGTAGTCACTGGCTCGTATTTACCGGCCGTCGTAAACAGCATCGCTCGTGATCGTACATGCCTGGATACTACGGTTCACAACGAACAAATGAAAGTGAAATTTTACGTTAGGTGATATACAAGCTGCCCTTACCAATGTCATTTTATGCAGTCCACGATGTTATATTTGGCCTTCAAGAACGACACGCGAGACGTTCTTATTCTCTCCGTCGTTACTTCCAAATTATTAGTCCTACAGAAAAAATGAACAAGACCATTTTGTAGGAAATTTAGTGTAGTTAAATTCTGTACTGGGATACGTGTTCGATAGAAACTACGTTTCTCGAATTATTCATGAAAAATGTACAAAAGTGACCATCAAACGAAACCCCATTCTCACACTCAGTCTCCACCGGACAGGATCTTAGTATATTGATCACGACTCTCCTTTCTACCACTGTACAAAAGTTGGCATTTGAAAGAATTATTTTCCACATTTGATCTCTTTTGGTTGTTATGGACTGGCTTAGTCGAGTAATTAAAAATTCTACGCTTGCGTAAATTTAACCTAACGATGTTGTGAACTTTAAAAGTATGATGTAAACAATTACAGTACCCATAACAGGTGTGACGTGATGTGACGTAAGAGGTACGCTATGCGCTTTTTATGTGATTTGAAATTTGTGTCAGTGCTATAATGGACGCTGTGAAAACACATGGAAGTTAAAGGTTGTGTGCTGACTCTTCTTTAACTGACGCTTTACGATTTATGCATCATCAGATAAAGCGTTGTGAAGGAGAACGCGTCATACATACACTGACGGAAAAAAATCGTATCATCTAGAGAGAGCTGTGTGATGTAAACCTTCGGATGATGTCTGTTCAAATTTCACGCAAGTCACATAAGACTATCGCAAACGGCGCCACTATGAAGATGCATATCAGGTTTTCTTTAAACGGACGCTGTAATGGTCGTCAGCATTAGTTACCTTTTAGGCTGGACTTGGTGAGTTGATGTTAGTCAAGAACATCTATAAGGCGACAAAGACGCTATTACTAAATCCTCACTGAGTTTAAACGAAGTCGTGTGATGGGCTACGTGAACGTGAATGTCCCTTCTGCGATATTCCACAAAGACCTGTCTGAACTGCAGCCATTACACATGATTGCTGGCAACGGTGGTCACGGGAATGTATGGTTGTAAGAAGATCGGGCTCCGGGAGGCTACGTGACGCTACCGGGAGGGAAGACCATCGTGTTCAGCGTATGGCTCTGGTGCATCGCACTGCATCTGCAGCACCAATCTGAGCAGCTGGTGGCATCCAGTTGACACAAAGAACTGTTACGAATGGTGTAGTTCAAAGACAGCTCCGAGACAGATGGCTTGTACCGTGCATTCCACTGACCCGAAACCACCACCATTTGCCACTTCCGTGCTGTCAAGTGAGAGCTCATTGGGGTGCAGGGTGGAGGTCCATTGTGTTGTGTTTCTTGATCAAACCTGGTTCTGCCTCGGTGCCAACGATGGCAGTGTGTTGATGATAAATAGGCCAGTTGAGGGCCTGCAGCCACCCTGTTTGAGTGCTAAACACACTGGACCTACACACTGAACCTACACCTTCTGTCTGGGATGCGATTTCGTATGACAGCAGGAGCATTCTCCTGGCTATCCCACGCACCCTGACTGCAAATTTGTACATCAGTCTGGTGATTCGAACTGTTTTGCTGCTATTCATGAACAGCATTCTAACTGACGTTTTCCAACTGGATAACGCTCGCCCACATACTGCTGTTCTAACCAACACGTTCGAGTGCTGACATGTTGACTTGACCTTCTCGATCACCAAATCTGTCTGTAATCGACCACATATGGGACAACATCGGACGACAACTCCAGAGTCATCCATAAACAGCATTAAATAATAACAGGCTGGTGCACAACAATGCCGACACTTCCCATACTCGCACCCATCCCTACCATGAGCTGAAACTCCTTACAGCATACGATACTTATTTTTTTATCGAGGCAATGATTTTTTTTCTCGGTGAATTTATGAAAGATTAGTAAGTGGAAATTGGTAAAAAATAAGTAATCTTTGTGGCACAACCATCATGAGTACGTGCTTCTACCGACAGCGACAAATTTCAGTGTTTGAGGTACGTAAGTCCGCTTTCACTAAAAGTTCTTATCACTATGGGCACTGAAAATTTTGGTTAACAATTTTATCTGCTAAAGAACTCTTTTACTGGGAACAACAGAGTTATATGTGATCCGGTCAGTACACCAAACCAATCTGTGCGAGAGAAGGCAGTTACTAAAGACATTTCCAGCAATTCAACTATTATGAAGCTTTGTTTAGACTTTTGTAATGATAATAGTCAGTGCTGGTACTAATTTCCATTTAATAACCATAGGAACTACTGAAATACACAAAATCAAGTGAAATATAGAATTTAGCACTTTCTCTGATAAATAACTTCCTGGCATAATGCGTTTTGCAGAAAAGTCAGTGAAGGAGTATACCTAAGTACCTGATCATTAAATATTAATGCACGCAGTATTTTGTTTAAAAAGATAAATTTACGTAATATTTTCAATTTCAGATTTTTTCATTTGTTGGATGCCATTATCATGCTGTATATATGCATACTGAAGCGACGAATGAAAATCTCTATCAAGGCTGGGGTAGGAACTTGGGTCTCTTACTCATTTCCTTTTTAAAGACCCTACCCCTCTTTTTTGTGCACATATCTCCTTAGCTAACTAAGCTTGATTCCCCACCCTAAAAAAGGGAAAAGAAACGAATCATATCTACCCCTATTTGGCACCGCTACTTTTACCCTACCAAAAAAAAAGCTATTCCTCTTCAGGTGTTGCCCTAACTATCTCTAAAAACTCGCCCAAGTCGAGACGTTCCATGGGTCTATAATTTTTATCTTACTTACTTATTCTTTTATTATTATATGATTATAATTAGTAAATATGTACAAATGAAAATTCTAGAACACAGAATGTTACAAAAAATGAGATTAATAGGAGAAACTGAAATAACTGGGTATATTACTTCGTGCTATATCAGCTAAAAGGATCTTTCTTCAAGAAATGATGCAACTGGAATTTTCTTCTCCACTGCCATTGGTGTTTCCTACCTCCAACAGTGCCGTCTAAGATATCTGCAGCAGACTCATGCTTCATTGCTAATGCCTCATTGACTGCAACTTTCCATGAATCAGCCAATTTTTCTCCTTCCTCACCCCCTACAATTCAGGTTATCCAGTCTTCGATGTGACACTGGGTGGAACGTCGCACTGAGCCTCGCACACTCCTACTACTAGAGGCGGGTGTCCGTCTCGATAGCTGAGTGGTCAGCGCGACGGAATGCAACGCAAAGGGGCTCGGGGTCGATTCCCGGCTGTGTTGGAGATTTTCCCCGCTCAGGGACTGGGTGTTGTGCTGGACTTGTCATCATCATATCATCTCCATCTACAAGTAAGTCGCAGAAGTGGCGTCAACTCAAAAGACTTACACCAGGTGACAGCTCTATGCGACGTGAGGCCCTAGACACACGACACTTCATTACTAGAGGGGGTTTGACGAAAACACTGCGTAAATAATTTGCAAAGAACATACGGTACATTGATATGCGTTCAAGAGTGTTGTGAGCGTTTTTCAGGTACCACCACTAATCAAGCTCTACTTTCTCCTCTTCGCCGAAGATGTAGTTGACGGTCATTCCTTTGAGCCACGTTAGTGCACGATATTTTGCGAGGAGAAAGAAATAGTCATCCGGGCAGAGGAGGACCGAGATTTAATCACGTCGGGTATGACAAAGAAGATCGTTTATTTACACCCCGGAATGTTCTCTTGTAAGTATGTGTGAGTGTGGGAATGGAACGGTTTACTTTGATGTGAGTCACATACTTTTGGGGGAATATGATAATTGTAACGCAGTCAGTTTTCGGTACTTTAGTCGTGTAATATCTACTTTCCTCTGCTAGTCGAGTGAAGAGGTGTTTTTTTTTATTTTACTCGCCTCTTGAAATGTGATAAATTGTACTTTCGTACAAACTGATTTACGCAATAGGATTGGTTGTTGATTGGGTACCGTTTCATTCGGTCAGTCAGAGAACAGATCATTCCAGCAGTATGGAAACAGTAGACGATTATGAGCGTGAGTTTCTGGGAGTACGTGGTCACTTTATGTGCTGTGAAGTCACGTAGCCTGGTACTCTAAACACTGTGTTCAGATTGTCGAATAATTCTTTTATGAGGGATCAGAGTAATCTGTAATAGTTTGTGATTGCTCGTGGATGAAGTCTGCGGAATTTCAGTGAATTTGAGTGAAACCCGACACTTTCTTTCGAAGGCTGTAAATTCTATGCGGCCGTGCTGTGCAGTCAGAACCGTGAAGTTTCAGAGCGCTGAACGTAATGAACTGCATAGTACTTGAGCGATCGTACATAATCATTAGACTGCTAATTAACTGATAAGAAGTATGGTTCTTTTCAATAAGATGTTGTGAGTTCAAATCGTTAGCTAATTAAAAACGTAAAAATTTTATCATAGCTGCTAAGGTTCAGTGACCGTGTCAGAATTATATTGTAACAAATAAGCCCTCGGTCACAAATATTAAGTCAAAATTGACCTGGTTTCAACGCTACTATAAGCGTCGTCTTCAGAATTAGATTAACTGTACTAAAACATTAGGTATATAGTACATTAATAAAATTAAAGTTTGTACTGACTCGAAAACATGCAGTACTTACAAGTCACATATTAAAAAAGATCTAAGCCAGAAAGGCGACGTCATGAACACTTGTGAGATGGCGAGCCGCTAAGGGCTGCTCGTACTGTGAACAAGGTCAATTTTGACTTAATATTTGTGACCGAGGGCTTATTTGTTACAATATAACTTTAGCTAATTGTTTGAAATAGAGAGCGAGAGAGAGAGAGAAAGAAGAGGGGGGGGGGGAGAAAGCTGTAAGATTGAAAGGATTAATATAAACTGTGATTATTTTTGTGCTTTCATTTCTAGTACTGCGTGCTAGGTTGGTAGAAAAGGTTGTTTACTCAAAGCGAAAATACAGTACAGATATTTTATCCAAGGATTTTTCTTCATTTTCTAGTCGCAGCCATAACTAATGAAATCAGCACAATTTACAGGGATAATATAGTTCCCGACCGGGGTGGCCGAGCGGTTCTAGGCGCTACGGTCTGGAACCGCGTGACCGCTACGGTCCCATAGGGCTCAGAGCCATTTGAACCATTTTTGATAATATAGTTATATAACTCCATTCAACTTGTTAACACGTTTAGTGCACCAATATTTTTACAGATTCTCTCAGGTGAGGAACATTATATCTCGCTTATGATCTTCTGAACAACTCACCGAGATGATTATAGTAGCTATTTCTGCAATGGAGAACGGCTGTCTCTAAAGGTACTCAAGATTTCACTTAGCTTGATCAGATAAGCTACAATGTCACATCAATTTATGCGCCATAAATACGACGAAGTGATAATAACATCAGGTGCCATCCGCGCCAATAACGCGTTGAGTGCTAGTGCATTTTTCTTTCTTGAACAATAATTACTTATCTCCAGTGACAGCCAATAATCAGCTGTCCGTAAAAAATTGTTAATGAGCATTCCTTTCGGTGCAGATTCTGCTTTTATTCCAGCATAAACCTGTACCCTGCTTCAGATGCGCTTGCTAATGTAGGAGAAGAAGCCTTCACATCCAATATACACTTGCATCGGTATCACACTAAGGTTTGTCGAACTGACCTCAAAACAATTATCAATCTCTGGAATCTTAGTAGCTACTTAGAATCACACGAGACTGAGACAGTACATTATTTGTGTGTAATATTCGGAACTGTAGCATGGAATCCACTTTAAAAGCCATCTTTTGAATCTAAGGATGCCTTGGTCAGAGGATTTACCACTGAACGGTTTTCACTGAGCTTTAGTGATATGATTTCATTCGTACGAGATTTTTTGCTAGGTGTGCTGATTGTAGCACCTGTTACCCAAAAAACTGTCTGGTCTTTCAGTGACCACACTGGCACGAAACTGAAAACGACACTGAACGTCCAAATACTGAATCTGAGATTTCGAAATCGTGGTACAGGGATCGTCACACCCAGCATAGAAATCCCTATGGTTTCGCCAGGTTAGAGGCTGATGAAGCTGTGTGGCGTCATCAGACACAGTAAAACTAGATTAAATATTACTTCCTTTATTCTTCAGAAATTTTGTTGCCATGCCTTCTGAAGTGGCCGGTGGCTTTGTAAGCTGGAGTGGAATCCGCTGAGTCCACAGGTGGACTCAGGGCTGAAGAAGATCACTGCATCAGCTCTTTCCGCAGGCCAGTGACTCAGAGTTTGACGTGTTGCCCACCCTTCTGATCGCAAGGCGCTTACCATCTGCTGGCCTCTTACAGATGACACTGAGAGGGCAACACTCGTGTGTTTGTATTACACGCCATCCTCAGAGTACTCTGTTCCTTTAAGATCACTGTTCTTGATACCCCATTAGATGGAGCACAATGGTGGATGCCCAGATCATGTCTTGAATGCTGATCCTGGCTTGCTGGCTTGGCAGGCATCTCACCTGAAACATACTAAAGTTTGAGATTAGTTGGTGCCCTAAACTGGAGTGTTATTGTGATTCTTGAGTTTCTCCCGGCGTATTTGACAATCAAAATATCCACGGGTGTGCTGCCGGTCTATAGTGTCCAACGGGCACAATATTTCGGCGATCATACATGTCGCCATCATCAGGTGAACTGACGGACTGAGCTCCTGTGAACGTGCCGGCACGGAGATCCGTACGCTAAGGCTGCTCAGAGGGAACTGGGTTCGGTCGCGGCGGCGGCCGATTTAAATACCCTCCGTCCGCGGCGCGCTCCATCCGCCGTCCGCGTCCCGCGCCACGGTCGCGCGGTGGAACAGATTGCGACGGCGTCTGAGATGACGTCGGTGTGATGGCTCTGTCCGCCGTAGTCGTCACAACTATACGTTTGCTCGATTTACTCTTGATTAACCCAATCGCTGGTTCCCAAGCCTTGCTAAGATTATAGCCACAGTCACGGTTTATGAGGTCGTCATTGGTGCGAATTTCGATGGCCTCTCTAACAACGCTGTCCCAGTATCTCGACGTCTGTACCATAATCCTCGTGCGGTCATACTCCATGGCGTGATTTTCCGACAAGCAATGTTCAGCGACCGCCGACTTGCTCGGATACATCAGTCGAGTGTGCCTCTGGTGTTCACGGCATCGATCCTCGACGCTACGCATCGTCTGACCAATACACGACTTGCCACATTGACACGGAATCTGGTACACGCCGGCCTTCCTCAAACCGAGGTCATCTTTGGCGCTCCCCAACAGTGCACGAGTTTTATTTGGAGGACAAAACACAGTTCCGACCCGGTGTTTCTTCAAAATGCGGGCGATTTTCCCCGAGAGTGTGCCTGTGTATGGAATAAATGCAGTGCCTACCTCCTCCCTCGTGACTTCATCCATCTCAATAAGTTGTGCTGCAGTGGTTGGGCGGAGAGCACGTTGAATCTATCAGTGTTATTGATAGACTCATGGTCTACCCATCAGTGGGGGCTTCAGTACATGATTCATGGTCATCCTTGGTTATGGACTGGTGGTCATCACGTCAGGCACAAGAAGATAACCAAAACTGGAAAATTTCCATGCATTATGTTACATTACTGTAACAAGAGAAGTGAATTCAAATGCCATGAATGTCGTCGATACCACTGGTCAACTGCCTCAGTACTAGTAGGGTGGGGTATTTATCGCCTCAAGAAGCGGCTTTGCTATGCGACATCATCTGTAATGAGTGAATTGGTCTCAACTATTGTGAGTAATCAGCAAGCTTCCGTTTGGCTGAACTGGGTTCATCAGTTTGTTTCAGTATCAAAATTGCTTCGTTAAATATCTGATAGGTGTTGCATCCTACGTACTACATAATGTTCTAAGAATAACAGTGGCAGGTTGGTCTGCACTTCTCTTACACTTTTCCACTGAGCACCCTCGCACTCACACACAGAGGTATTGACGTCGCACTCTTGGTGACCGACTAACCATGTCGAATTGTTTACGCCTAGTTACTGGCTAGAGTGGATAGATCTGTGTGCTTGAGCTATGCGAGTCTGTAGAAACTCTTTCATTTCTTACTATCTTACTGCCTAAAAATTTACTGCGAAGGTTCCTCCTTTCGATCATCCCCTGAACACTGAAACGACAAATATTGAGGTTAGTGATTGCGGAAAAGAAAAACAGCCACAACAGCACAATAGAGGAAAGGCAGCTGGGCTGTATGAGGCACTTGTATGATTATGGACAGATCATACGAAAGAATTTCATTCCTTTATGGCAAAAGTTTGTCATTTGTTGCTCAGTCAACGAGGCACTCCAATGATGCGAAAAATGGGCAAGTCATTCCTGCAATAAAGCAAGGCTGACTTATAGATACATACACTGAACCGCCCAAGAAACTGATAATGGCATGGGTACTCAAATACAGAGATATATAAATAGGTGGAATACGGTGCTGCTGCCGGCAATGCCTGTATAAGACAACAAGTGTCTGGCGTAGTTGTTAGATCCGTTACTGCTCCTACAATGGCAGGTGGTGTTATAGTCGGCCCACGAGCGATGGGACACAGTATCTCTGAGGTAGCTATGAAGTGGGGATTTTCCGTACGAGCATTTCACAAATGTACCGTGAATGTCAGGAATCCGGTAAAACGTCAAATCTCCGACATCGCTGCAGCCGAAAAACGATCCTGCAAGAACGGAAACAACGACGACACAAGGGAATCGTTCAACGCGACAGAAGTGCAGCCCTTCCGTAAATTGCTGCAGATTTCAATGCTGGGCCATCAACAAGTGTCAGCGTGCGAACCACTCAACGAAACATCATCTATATGAACTCTGGAGCCGAAGTCCCACTCGTGTACCCTTTATGACTGCCCGACACAAAGCCTTACACCTCTTCTGGAGCCGACAACACCGATAATGGACTTTTGATGACTGGAGACATGGTGCCTGGTTGGACGGATCTGGTTTCAAATTGTATCAAGCGGATGGACGTGTACAGATACGGAGACAACCTCTTGAATCCATGGGCCCTGCAAGTTAGCACGGGACTCTCCAAGCTGGTGGAGGATCTGTATTGGTTGGGGAGCGGTCATCTGGAGTGATATGGAACCTCTGATACGTCTAGATACGACTTAGACAGGTGACACGTACGTAAGCATCCTGCCTGATCAACTGCATCAATTCATTGTGCATTCCGACGGACTTGAGCAATTCCAGCAGAACAATGCGACACACCACATGTCCAGACATGCTGCAGACTGGCTCCAGGAACAATCTTCTGAGTTTGAACACTACCGTTGGCCACCAAAGTCTACAGACATAAACATTATTGAGCAGATTGGCGGCAACGACTGAAGTGTTTCGAGGCCGTGAAATATTACAGCCGTCTTTCTCTATTTGTTATTTATCATTGAATTCAAGACCTCAGCTGCAGCAGTAAACATCATAGTACAGGACCAATGTGTCGTTGAAGTTTCAGTTGAACTTGTAGCGTTGTTAATGTTGAATATTGTACCTCAAGAGAATAGTTTCTTATTTAGTGCATCAAAGGATGACTTACTATTCCATGACAGCATTAAATTATCCAGTACTCCTCTGGCAAAAAAGTGTGTGGAAGAGAAGTAAATCTTTTTTTCATGTACGTAATAAAGTACATTAATATTTTTGTGTTCTAGATTGCCTTCTCGCAGAGCAATCAAAGAACCCACAGTTGTTGTCGGACGAAAGTAATTTTCCCAGGTCATAACAACCATCATGATTGGTGTCCCCCAAGGCAGCGATATAATCTTCCAGCGCGACTGCTGTTCCTGTGACAAGGACAGATTGGGGTGCAGTGGTTTGAGGCGTACAATAGTGAACTCACGCTGATATCTTGATCACCAAATTCGCCTGATCTGAACCCCATGGAACACATCTGCGATGTCACATGTCATTCGAAATTTCCCAAAAAACATTTGATCCATGCCATGCAGAATCTCTGCAGTATTGCGATCCAAAGGTGGACTAACACGCTATTAAGAACATAGTCCTATCGTTTTTGCTAATCGGTGTACAGCCAGAACAAGTAAAAGTACGAGTAGGCTATTTGAAAAGCGGTCTCAGTGAGCTAGAGAGGACAATCCGTCTAATTTTCTGACGTACGAAAATTTTAACGCTTCCAGCTGCTAATGCCGGCCGCTGTGGCCGTGCGGTTCTAGGCGCTTCAGTCTGGAACCGCGTGACCACTACGGTCGCAGGTTCGAATCCTGCCTCGGGCATGGATGTGTGTGATATCCTTAGGTTAGTTAGGTTTAAGTAGTTCTAAGTTCTAGGGGACTGATGACCACAGATGTTAAGTCTCATAGTGCTCAGAGCCATTTGAACCAGCTGCTAAATTAAGAGAGTGACGTTTTTAGTTCATCTTCGAAGGGGACTTCATCGACCTAAACTGACTGCTGCACTTCTCGTATCGCAGGCGGCCTAAATGAAAAGAGACTACCACAGCTAGCGGGCGAGATAAATACCGATAGACCGTCGATATCTTATATTAGTATTACACCTAGTATCAGACAATGGGAAGGCATGAGCCTACTTGCAGCAAGCTGCTAATTTGATTGGACACTGGGGGAAAGATGGTAGAAGTCGCTAAAAAATTAAATATTTAGAAACTAATAGAAAGAAATATATTTTTAAATTAGCAAAGAACAATGTACTCTTAACGGAGGACAGCCTACACTGACATAGCCACATTAACAGAAGGACATATAAAAACAACAGTCACCTATAATTACACAAGTTTAATTGAGAACACTTCGGAGATAGAATACTGAAACATGAGAACTAGGTTTGGGCAACAAAAGGCTTCGATAAACTTTACCGCTTGGCTGGCGCTGCTAATCTCCCGTAGTACCGCGAAAAACTCGCGATCGCCCAACGAGCGAAACGGCGATCGAAACCGAGCATCATTACTAGACTGTGCTCGAAGTAACGAGCAGTTAAACTTTATCGTGACATGATGGATCTAAAAGGCGGTCCTTGACGAGACGAGAACTGGTGGACCTTTCAAGTATACATTGCAGAATGGGCGATGCTCAAGGGTTTTCTTAGCTCACACTAGCGTAATTTTTCAGAGCATTTCTCGTGGAGAACAGCGGTCTGGGAAAAAAAGTACTTTAAAAATGGGCACAAAGAGTTTCAACCACAAAAACATTCATTTTCACGGTAACCGGTTTCGGTAAGTTTTTGAACATCATCAGACAGCCATATCGTGGTGGTAGGCTGGGGTAGTAATGGAGCGGGTGTTGTAAGTCCACGTGAGTTAACTGCTCACGTTGACGTTCGTGGAGATACAAAAACCACTAATATTATTCACCACTACCACCTACCTTCTTGGTATGAGGGTCTGAGGTTGGTCAAAAACTGACGAAAACCGGTAACCTTCTAAAGAAAAGTTATTTGTGGCAGAGAATGTTTGTGTTCATGTTTAAAATCACACTAGTGTGCCTAAGTATGAAAACAGTAGTTTTAGTGCCAACTTGCTGTGTGGTCAAGCAACGAGCTACATGGTGAAACTTCGGCCGCTGTGACTGCGGGCTTTGCTATATTCATACACGCCTCATGACCAAGAAGACGCTCCGTTTGAACCTGAATCTTTTCAACGGATGCCGCCATATTGCACGATTTATTTTTCAACTTCGCTTTATGTAGGTAATTATCATTACAAGGTTTCTTTTGTTTCTGTAATTATTTAAGTGCTTCAATTCGTGGTTGAATCTTCAATTATTTCGAAATAAAATAGATATGCAAATTATGGATAGAGGAACAGTTCGTCCTAATGAAAAGGTCACTAATCTCTCGCCTGATTTCATAATCATTAATGAATTTTCGAACGACTCATCCTCTGTCGTGTAAACCGTCGTCGCCAGTTTCGTAAAGGCCTCGTCGCTACTGCTGTGGAAGCCGAGTTCCCGTTGTTGTTACTGTAGGAAGAGTTTATGAGTTCGTGAAACGGCTTCCGGCGCAGTACACCGCTAAGACAATTTCTCTCTGCCACTATTACACAGCTATTGCCCAGGGTCAGGTAACAGGATAGAAGAACGAAGGTTCTACGACACTTCAACAAATTATTAACAAAGTCACACAAATGAATTAAAAAGGGTTACTTATCTTTGTGCTTTGTCAAGTAGTGAAGACTGCAACACTGCATGTAATATAGCACAAAAAGGGCCCATAACGGCTAAATTCAAATAATCGTAGGTAAACTTCACAGTAAAAGCCATTTACAAGAACTGTCTGTTCACATCTAACAGTTAACTAAACGACGTTCCCTGTCTAAGTCAGCCCTGGACGATGTTCTATAACCAAGTGGGCGAGAGCTGCTCTTCTATCCTCCGAGTCGGCTTCTGTCCATTGTCGTCCGGACATCGGCGGACTGTACTCGGCCGGCAATTGTCCGAGGTGAAATCGACATCTCCATCCTCACCGTCGCCCATGTTATAACTTGATCAACTAGTAATAAGATAACAACGCCATAACAACCGTCCACCATTAGGGGGAGACGTCCCACCCTCCTTCTGTACAAAAATATTTCTCTCTCGGTCCCTTTTTATTTATCACGCCCCGTAATTCGCGAGTCACGAAACAGCGTGGCGGCATAAGTAAGGGCACTGTTTGAAACGCTCTGATGCCGACCCTCCGATGTATTTACACAGTGGAACGCTATTGATCTTTCTTTTCAATGCCTGTAGCAGTTGGAAAGTCACGATGACTCCACTCACACTGTCATTAGGGACGACAGGCGGACGAGGTGACACTGGGAACAAATGACACATGCCAAGTACAGTGGCTGGAACAAAGGGTGAATGGCAGTCTTTGTAATCAAAATAACCGTAACTGATGGGGAACTGAAACAAGCCAATCGCAGAACTGTTGGACACGATGATGACACATTTAGCTGTTCCAGTACATCTGGTCACAAACGAATGGAGTCTTAACGCTTGTTGCACTGACTGTGCACCGAAGTATTTCCAGTTGTTCCCTGTGGTCCTACAAGTGATGTATCTGCCACAAGTTCGGCTCTAGTAGCAGCATTTTACGAGGGCAGTTCAATAAGTAATGCAACACATTTTTTTTTCTGAAACAGGGGTTGTTTTATTCAGCATTGAAATACACCAGGTTATTCCCCAATCTTTTAGCTACACAACACTATTTTTCAACGTAATCTCCATTCAATGCTACGGCCTTACGCCACCTTGAAATGAGGGCCTGTATGCCTGCACGGTACCATTCCACTGGTCGATGTCGGAGCCAACGTCGTACTGCATCAATAACTTCTTCATCATCCGCGTAGTGCGTCCCACGGATTGCGTCCTTCATTGGCCCAAACATATGGAAATCCGACGGTGCGAGATCGGGGCTGTAGGGTGCATGAGGAAGAACAGTCCACTGAAGTTTTGCGAGCTCCTCTCGGGTGCGAAGACTTGTGTGAGGTCTTGCGTTGTCATGAGGAAGGAGAAGTTCGTTCTGATTTTTGTGCCTACGAACACGCTGAAGTCGTTTCTTCAATTTCTGAAGAGTAGCACAATACACTTCAGAGTTGATCGTTTGACCATGGGGAAGGACATCGAACAGAATAACCCCTTCAGCGTCCCAGAAGACTGTAACCATGACTTTACCGGCTGAGGGTATGGCTTTAAACTTTTTCTTGGTAGGGGAGTGGGTGTGGCGCCACTCCATTGATTGCCGTTTTGTTTCAGGTTCGAAGTGATGAACCCATGTTTCATCGCCTGTAACAATCTTTGACAAGAAATTGTCACCGTCAGCCACATGACGAGCAAGCAATTCCGCACAGATGGTTCTCCTTTGCTCTTTATGGTGTTCGGTTAGACAACGAGGGACCCAGCGGGAACAAACCTTTGAATATCCCAACTGGTGAACAATTGTGACAGCACTACCAACAGAGATGTCAAGTTGAGCACTGAGTTGTTTGATGGTGATCCGTCGATCATCTCGAACGAGTGTGTTCGCACGCTCCGCCATTGCAGGAGTCACAGCTGTGCACGGCCGGCCGGCACGCGGGAGATCAAACAGTCTTGCTGGACCTTGCGGCGATGATGACACACGCTTTGCCCAACGACTCACCGTGCTTTTGTCCACTGCCAGATCACCGTAGACATTCTGCAAGCGCCTATGAATATCTGAGATGCCCTGGTTTTCCGCCAAAGAAACTCGATCACTGCCTGTTGTTTGCAACGCACATCCGTTACAGACGCCATTTTAACAGCTCCGTACAGCGCTGCCACCTGTCGGAAGTCAATGAAACTATACGAGACGAAGCGGGAATGTTTGAAAATATTCCACAAGAAATTTCCGGTTTTTTCAACCAAAATTGGCCGAGAAAAAAAATGTGTTGCATTACTTATTGAACTGCCCTCGTAATTACCCTTGAATTTAAAGCGTCAGAATTTTTTGACTACTAAAAAAATTTGCACTTATTTCCTTATTTACTTGTTGACATTTGTGAGTAGGGAGAGAGGGTCTCATGCTCACCACTCTGGTATGAAATCGCAGAAACGGCACTTTTCTTCGGAAGCTTTGAAAGGTGGGGGGGAGGGTGCTGATCTGTGGATGATATATTTATCGAAGAATTAGACGAGTTTGGGTTAGATCCATTGTTTCTTTCCGTTCACACACAATGAGATGCTACTCGTAGATGTAGGACATGACCAAATATCAAACTAAAGAATATATGTTCTTGAGAAAAACTGAGATGCCCAAATATGTCAGTTTCACAGATACAGGGTGAAATTGTCGTTGGTTAAAATGGAAGAAATTAAATAAATTGGGCATTTTTACTTTCACAGTAATGTAATAAGTTAAAATGTAGACAAACAATGTCAAAAGAAAAGCGTTTACAGCGTTTACTTCTTACACTTACCAGATTGTTCCACTCACGCAGACTTCAGATATTACACTGAGTTTCGTTATATGTAGTTATTACCACTATATCAATTGATTCTGACTCCTCTTAAAGTGCACTGTATTATTAGCTAGTATTATATGTTTATTGGAAAATTAAATAAAATGTGTGTCCTCAATAAATGGACATCTTTTCGTAGGTGACAGTCTACAGTTGTTACATAACTTGAAACAGGCATATTTGTGGCATCAACTGTACACTTATATGTTTATTCTTTATGAGTTTATATTATTACAATCATTTTAACAGGAGAAAAACAAAGTACATCAATGGATCAAATATACATTTTCGTCATATATGATACAACTAAATGTTGTCCATTACCGATGATGGCCTTGTTTGTCGAAAACTTATATTCTGACAGTCTTTTTATTGTGCCTATCTGCGAATGAGCATCTCCACTGTATGGTGAGTAGCAACTCTCCTTTTCATAATGTTGCCAAGTAAACGTAGAACATATATAGTTGTCATAACAGTTGCCTTAACACAGTACGTACAAACGCGCTGTGCGCACTCGGTACAGTATCGTAATTGTGCCAAGGCACAGAGTGTTTACATAGACTGTGATAAGACAGACCGTTATGACAGATATACTACGTGTTATACGTTTGGTTGCCTTACGTGTGACTGAAATATATGCTCGATCCATTGATACACACTGTTTTTCTCCAGCGAAGATGACTGTCATAATCGAAAGCGTCTACATCTACATCTACATCTCCATCTACGTGATTACTCTGCTAATCACGAGAAAGTGCCTGGCAGTGGGTTCAATGAACCACCTACAAGCTGTCTCTCTACCCTTCCACTCTCGAATGCTAAGCGGGAAAAAGAGCACTTAAATCTTTCTGCCCGAGCCCTGATTTCGCTTATTTTATCGTGATGATCATTTCCCCCTATGCAGGTGGGTGCCAACAGAATGTTTTCGCAATCGGACGAGAAAACTGGTGATGGAAATTTCATGAAAAGATCCGTCGCAACGAAAATCGCCTTTGTTTTAATGATTGCCTCTCCAATTCACGTATCAGGTCTGCGACACTATATCCCCTATTTCGTTACAATACAAAACGAGCTTCTTTCTACTTTTTCGATGCCATCCATCAGTCCCACCTGATGCGGATCCCAAACTGCACAGCAATACTCCACAATAGGGTGGACAAGCGTGGTGTAAGCAGTCTCTTTAGTAGAACTGTTGCACCTTATAAGAGTTCTGCCAATGAATCACAGTCTTTGGTTTGCCCTACCCACAGTATTATCTTTCCAATTTAGTTATTTGCAATTGTAATTGCTAAGTATTTAGCTGAATTTACAGCCTTCACATTTGTGTGACTTATCGCGTAATCGAAATTTAGCTGATTTATTTTAAAACTCATTGTGAATAACTTCACAATTTTCCTTATTAATTGTCAATTGCCACTTTTCGCGCCATACAGGCATCTTATCTAAATCATTTTGCAAGTCGTTTTGATCATCTAATGACTTTACAAGGTGATAAATGACATCAACAGTAGTAGGACAACCTACGTGTCAGCGCACTGTGCATTGTCGCCAAATTTAATCAAGATGGCGACGATGACGTCATGCAAGATGGCGGCATGTAGACTTTGCAACAGGGCATGACATCATCCAAGATGATGGGGGGAAAATAGGCCAATTGTGATACGTCCAAAAACCTAACCTCCAGAAAAAATGGCGGGAAATTTTAATTTTTGCTGGGAAAATAGACCAATTGAGCTATGTCCACTAATGTAACCTCCAGAAAAAATGGCGGAAAGTTTGAATTTTGGTGGGGAAAATGACCAATTGGGCTACGTCCACTAACATAAACCTCCAGAAATAATAGGCGCGAAATTCAAATCCTAACGGGATAACACATCCAAAACCGTACTTGTCTTTATTATCATTTATTATTATTTATTATTATTGACCTGCCTCCACTATAAAATGCCCTCCAAATTCAAATTCCAACACGTTAATGGCTGCAAAACCTTAATTTTGTTTATTATTAATCATTATCATTTATTAACGTACATTATCATTCATTGTCATTTATTATCATTCATTATCATTTATTATCATTTATTATTATTATTATTAATTATTATAGGCCTACCTCCACTAGAAAATTGCGCCAAATTGAAATTCCAACACAATAGTGTCTCGAAAACTGAACTTCTCTTTATTATTATCATTTATTATTTATTCAAGATGTCCGATATTCTCTCTGCGAGAAAACCATTTTCCTCACATCCATAACAAAAATCTATCACAAGTTCAAATCCCAACACCATAATCGATCACACGTACGAACTTTCTCCGTCACTTATCTTTTTTCAATGGTAACCTATCAGAATCGTCTCAAATAATAAACTGCACTTATACTAACCTAAGTTACGTCCTTTGATTTTGCAGGGGAGGAAGGGACTGAAGACTTTGTTTCGAGCACTACTGTCATCACTTGTTCTCTCACACAATCAGCACACATCTTTGATATCGCAGTGCAGTCGCCACGACTTCCGCGCTCCAACTGAATTAGTTCAAGTCCTCGCCACCCCCTGACCCCGCCAGACAACGCGCAGAGTCACTGCCGACGCCTGTCACGTGAGGCGACCGCTCGCACTGGACTGCCGGTACGCTGGGGGCGAGCCCAGCAATCACTCTCACGTCGTAAACATGTTTTCGCTGTACACGCTGGAACTTGCCAAATTTGACGTCACAGCAGTACCTTGTCCACTCACCACGTATATTCGTCGCTTCCGCACGTTTCCCACCAAAATTGTTTGCATCGGAGCTGAATCACACAACGGTCGGTCATTCCCAGCCACACGTTTGGCGCCAAAGTTGTTTTCCTAGGCACGTTCAAACCTGTCGATGCCGACCGCTCACCGTCCGCTGCGTGTCCTTGTGCGAGCGAGAACGCAGTGCTACACGTTTGGCGGCAAAGTTTGTTCGACAGTGGAATCCGTCATGACCGTATAACACCATGTTTGATCGGCACTAGAACGCTCGCTAATTGACTCTATCTTAAGCGCACGCTATAACTGGACAATCGCTGCGCCGCCGCCCTGCTTACGTCACACACCGTCCATACACGCGACGGACATAGTCTCCTGTAAATATACTAACTCCCACATCGCTCATCTAACCTAGCAATTACATAAGTACTTAATTAAATCTCAGTTTTAATCATATTAAATAATTCAATTTACAATTTCATATTCGTATGCAAAGGTGTTCAACTACCTAATTTCAATTACTTGTCGAGGACCAGACAGCGACCTCTTCCTAGGAACCAGCGCCGAGTTTGAATTCTGGCAGTAAAGAAAGGTCACCTTTGCTTTCTCTACCAACCTAACAAAATTGTTGGAAAGAAAGGGCACTTGTACTAACACCAGCCACCCGATCGCCACTTCCTCCTAGGAACCAGCGAAAGAAGAGACAGCATTGGTCGTATATTTTTACTATTGCAGAATCGATTTTCTGTCACTGAGTGACCATCTTCAGTGCTATATTGTATAACTTAAATTGGGATGCACTGTTGACACTATGCATTACGGCGATCACATATGTGATCGCCGTAATGCATAGTGTCAACAGTGCATCCCAATTTAAGTTATACAATATAGCACTGAAGATGGTCACTCAGTGACAGAAAATCGATTCTGCAATAGTAAAAATATACGACCAATGCTGTCTCTTTTTTCAAGTATACCTGTTATCTGGTCGTTGTGCACAAGACAACATGGAGTCGCCAATCAACCAGCGAAAGGTTTGAAATCTGACCGTAAACAAAGCTCACTTGAGCTTCCGCCACCAACCTAAGAAAATTGTTGCAAACGAAGCTCATCACCACTAAACTATGCCACCAGCACTCAACCTCTTCCTACACGTTTCGGGTTAAAAGGACTCACCCTGCACTAGGCCGATAGATGGAGGAACCTATTTACTTTATTTAGGAATGGAGTGTATGTATCACACCGACATGTTCCACACCATACAGACCTGCAAAACACTCCTACATAACTCACTTATAATGCTCTAGACACACGCTTTCTAATTGTAAACAGTTAAAAATAACTCACAGCACAGCCTACAGACATGCGAACCGCTCGTAAATAATGCAAAACATATACGTCCAAATAGCCAAACAACTGCCAAGTTTCAGAAATAATTTCAGTCCATAGGCTGATGGAAGGAGGAAGGAGTGTACTTTATTTATTTGGGACATATCTTTTTGAAACTTTTGCATCTCATAGGTTTCGATATGTAAGGCTGTCATAAGGCAGGTTCTGAACTCCAGTAGTGCACTACACGTGGCAACACAACCACACGCATCAAGATATTCATTCCAACTCATTCTAACTCCTCTACAGATAAATTTGTCCAGTTATTTGTTGACTCATTCACAGTCTGAACAGATTGCAGTTTTTGCGCAAAAACCACTCAGACTGCGCTGTGCTGCTTTGGTAAGTAAGGAAGGACTACACTCTATTTTATTTGAAGCACTTTTATTTAGTCGTGGAGTATATTTGTCACAAAACACCCGCACTGATCCGACTGTGGTCGTCTGACACAGGCCGCAAACACGTAAACAACCCCTAATTTCACCACACAATAGCAAGCAGCTCTTAAATAATGCAGTACACAATATCAGCAGACGAGCTCTGTACTCCTAAACTCTCCAAATAAAGCACTGCACAGTGCACAGACATGCTCGCAAAATAGTGCAACAGACGCGCCCAAACACCCCCAGCTGCCAAACCGACCAAAAGTCCCTGCTCGGCCTCCCACAAACATGACCTCAACACATTCGCATTCGCGCCTAACACCGGAGAAATTGATATCGCCTATGCGCCTTAGATTACGCTCCAAGGCAGGCCGCGCACATGTGTGGTCGGCGGGGGAGGGGGTTCCAGAGCCTCCAGACAAGTTCAGTTTCTGAGCGCTCGTGACAGCTTACCAGAAAGGGCTCTTTCCTCTGACCAATGTGAAAGCTGCATTGTTCTTCTCATGTATGCCGACAGCGTCTCAGGTCTGGACCTGCCTTCACGTCTATTGTCATAATAGCCCATAGCTCGGTGACACACGCGATTAACGTGGCCCGGAAAACATTTACTACTCCCATGCAACCGAGATGGTGACGGAAAATCAATCACTCTGATCTGCGCTGCAGGCGCGTGTAATCATTGAGAACACTCTATTTATTTTTTTGAACAACTTATTTAACCATACAGTATATCTATTACGCTATCACAAAACACCTACTCAGATGTACCCTGAGCCATGTTGCACAGTCCACAGACACGCATTCAATCATAATTTCAGTACACACTATAGCAAACTGCTACAAAATAATTCTTCACACAGATGTGTAGATACGCCCAGTACCCATAAACTACCCTAATAGCGCACAGCAGAGAATGTAGATCCGCTCACAAAATAACTCAGCAGACGTGCGCAGGTACCCCCTCTCTGCACCCTGCCCACAGGATGGAGAAGTCACCCATCTGTCTGATTTCAGATCTCGCACAGCCCCTACTCTGCTTCAGCAATCGTGAGTTGGCGCGGTCAACATGCTCGTCAGCTTCAAAGCACGCACATACGTCCGTCCAGGACTGTGATCAGTCACAACCCTGAGCTGCGATCACCGAACGCGGGTGAAAGTCAACTTTATATCAACATAGCATAATTCCAAAGCGCAGCCTATATACGCTAGACACATCATAGCAGCAGCACATGTCTTTACCACCTATGACACACTGCGCATTGCTCCTGCCATGACATTACTCGGCCCTTTAACTAAACATAACTACACATCCCTGCTCTTGCCTCGTCGCGTGACCAGCCTTTGAAACCTTCTCAATATTATTCTTACTTTACAACATTTTTTTAAAAAAAATAAGATCTAATTTACTCCTCCCACCACACCTCACCTCACACCCGTCCCAACATCAACATACACAAACGTCCTCAACCCTATCTTGATGCTCATATATCACCCCACAAACCATGTCCATCAATCAATTTATCATTCTCATCCCCCCTTTTCGTATTACATACATAGCCTCTATCTAAACACCAATCAATTAATCTTTCTCGCACTTTCAACACTAAAATTAATTTTAAACACACCCAGAAATACCAAACACCATTAAAGAGTCAACCTTTTATACAGAGCATCAAGCACATACGACCCTTACACCAATATTCAAAGCCTGGTCCATATTTACCACCTCCATCTTTAATTAAATATTATTATCATTGCTACAACATTCTGTGAGCACTCGATTTGGACCAATTTTTCCTTAACTGTTGTCACTAGCGGTCGAATATCACTATCTATAGATTGCATAAATTTCCACATAAAAAAAATCTCGCCTAGCCGTTTAGAGACTCCTATATTCGAACACAAACATCATTCAGCAACTGTCACTTGCCCTTATCTAATAATTCATCCATCAGGTCTGATGGCAAGGTCACCCCATTCATTCTTTCTTTCAGCAGCAGACAGCTATTTTTTACACTGCATCCCCAGCAGGACATGTAAACAGCGTCTGCGCCAGCCAGTGAACCCGACGTCATTCGCCCTTCGCTGACAATTTCCACTCACGGATCTTAAACACTCGCATATATAAAACCATATTCACTCCTGCCAAAACTCACTTAATAATAAGGAAGCATTCCCCCTTTCTAAGCATAGATGAGTATGCATTTATCTTCACCCATCTGATCTCTGCAATTTCAGTCATAGAAAGACATATATATTACCTTCTGCAGCCTGTATAGAAACAGGGCGACCTCAGTTACTGCAACAGGACCTTGTTTTGACCATTCACCGGAAATGAGCGCAATGTAGTACGTCGCAAACTAGATAGAAGTACAACAGATCCTCAACACCCAATCATCTTTATCCTCTAACATCAAACAGTGAAAAATAAAATTACCAGCTATAAAAGCTCATCATATTTACAAGGCATGTAGGCACCAATGTGATCCACCTCCAGCGAGGATAAACCGAATTCACAATACTCTCCCCAAATAACGTAGAGTGCGACCATCCAAGAATTCCTAACAGCTCACCAAGTCAGACACCGCCAACTGCTGCTGCCTGTATGAACAAGATGATATTACATATACAGACCCTGCACAGACCACTTTAAAGTTTGATCACCCATACTCTAAGCGAATGAGAAGCTACCTCTGGCCCTTGTTCAAACAATGATTTTTGACACGCTTTTGCACACTGACGAACTTTTCGTGTTTCTGCCACGACTTCGAAGTCGGTGTCTGATTCTAAACAGACATTAACATGGACTGATGCACGGCCTTTCACAGGAAACTATACCTTGCACCTTGTAAATCATATTCTTACAGTCGATAGCAGAACATAGAATGATTTTAAATAAAGGACAGCCACAACATAAGGAAACTTGAAGAGCCTCGTGGCGTCGTGGCGACGTCCCTCGAAAGTGATTGACCACCTCTGCATTTAAACTCATATGTCGCAGTGACTGAATTGTGTATAACTCTGCATTCCATTTCTAGTGATTGGTCAGTTTTGCACACAAGTACGGGATCACCGTTTTCGGTGCTTGCAACCCCGTAAGTTGTGGTCCATCAACCAAAATTTGTCCCCCAACTCAAACAAGCGTTGTCAGTCAATCATTATGTCCTACCCAATGCACAGATGCGATGGATACGACACCACCGATCTACTGGAATATTACCCAACACAGCTGATATCGCGAAACATTTTACAGTAAGTCCAACACTGGCCAATCATGTGACAGCTTGTTTTCCTAATTTTAGTATCATGTCTAAGCCATACATCCTCTTCTTTGCAGTATCATTGCGAACATTCATAGATGACTGCTCAGCACGTCCATCCACACTTAATTCTCGAACACATAAAAGTGATCAAACTATACTAGCCCACGCTATAGATACACTCCTGGAAATGGAAAAAAGAACATATTGACACCGGTGTGTCACACCCACCATACTTGCTCCGGACACTGCGAGAGGGCTGTACAAGCAATGATCACACGCACGGCACAGCGGACACACCAGGAACCGCGGTGTTGGCCGTCGAATGGCGCTAGCTGCGCAGCATTTGTGCACCGCCGCCGTCAGTGTCAGCCAGTTTGCCGTGGCATACGGAGCTCCATCGCAGTCTTTAACACTGGTAGCATGCCGCGACAGCGTGGACGTGAACCGTATGTGCAGTTGACGGACTTTGAGCGAGGGCGTATAGTGGGCATGCGGGAGGCCGGGTGGACGTACCGCCGAATTGCTCAACACGTGGGGCGTGAGGTCTCCACAGTACATCGATGTTGTTGCCAGTGGTCGGCGGAAGGTGCACGTGCCCGTCGACCTGGGACCGGACCGCAGCGACGCACGGATGCACGCCAAGACCGTAGGATCCTACGCAGTGCCGTAGGGGACCGCACCGCCACTTCCCAGCAAATTAGGGACACTGTTGCTCCTGGGGTATCGGCGAGGACCATTCGCAACCGTCTCCATGAAGCTGGGCTACGGTCCCGCACACCGTTAGGCCGTCTTCCGCTCACGCCCCAACATCGTGCAGCCCGCCTCCAGTGGTGTCGCGACAGGCGTGAATGGAGGGACGAATGGAGACGTGTCGTCTTCAGCGATGAGAGTCGCTTCTGCCTTGGTGCCAATGATGGTCGTATGCGTGTTTGGCGCCGTGCAGGTGAGCGCCACAATCAGGACTGCATACGACCGAGGCACACAGGGCCAACACCCGACATCATGGTGTGGGGAGCGATCTCCTACACTGGCCGTACACCACTGGTGATCGTCGAGGGGACACTGAATAGTGCACGGTACATCCAAACCGTCATCGAACCAATCGTTCTACCATTCCTAGACCGGCAAGGGAACTTGCTGTTCCAACAGGACAATGCACGTCCGCATGTATCCCGTGCCACCCAACGTGCTCTAGAAGGTGTAAGTCAACTACCCTGGCCAGCAAGATCTCCGGATCTGTCCCCCATTGAGCATGTTTGGGACTGGATGAAGCGTCGTCTCACGCGGTCTGCACGTCCAGCACGAACGCTGGTCCAACTGAGGCGCCAGGTGGAAATGGCATGGCAAGCCGTTCCACAGGACTACATCCAGCATCTCTACGATCGTCTCCATGGGAGAATAGCAGCCTGCATTGTTGCGAAAGGTGGATATACACTGTACTAGTGCCGACATTGTGCATGCTCTGTTGCCTGTGTCTATGTGCCTGTGGTCCTGTCAGTGTGATCATGTGATGTATCTGACCCCAGGAATGTGTCAATAAAGTTTCCCCTTCCTGGGACAATGAATTCACGGTGTTCTTATTTCAATTTCCAGGAGTGTATTTCTAGGACCTCGCGCATAGTACTCGATCAATCTCTCTGCGTATGGCGGTCACAGAGCTATATCGCCCTCTTACATTAAAAGACCATCCTCACCTCGGCATTGACCAACCTACCCCGCAACATCCCTACCCAATTATTCCTCAACCGAGCAGACGAATACAGTTTCACTCCACTTCTCTTGATTGAATAGAGCTTTCCTAGTCTTAACCCCTCAAGTTCAGCACATTTCTCGAAATGTAACCAAGTCTTGCAGCTTAGCACACCATATCGATCTATAGTAACAGATCTCAAAGTGCCTTAATTTAATAGCATACAGTTAAGAAGAACAAGAACGGAGTGATATTTATACACAACGTAGCTCGACACATTTTCAAGCAAATCATCCAATCTATCATGTGTATAGTATTGTTCTAGATTCCAGGATCGGTGCATCGAAGGTTCCGGTAGGAGAGAGAGAGAGCGAGAGAGAGAGAGAGAGAGTGAGAGAGAGAACATAAACACACATACTCCTAAGACTAGAACTTTCAGCACTTAAGGACGGGTGATAACCTTAGATCGCTTACGTTTCCGTCCTGCCAGACATACATAATTCTTCCCGGTTCCCCTACGCCGAGCTATCTCTACGCCATCATAAAACTTTTCCTTTCTATGATACGAAACCAATATAGCCCTTTAGACACGTTTAGTGGCCAATGATCACATCTTATCACAAGTCAGAAATTATACTATTACTCCATCAGGTCTATATAAAAATGATAGTTATAAGCAGCCGGTACATCCTACAAGCAAACAGATAGGCATAACAGCAGTCACCAACTCTCTAAAGACCCATCTGTCGGAAAAGTGTGTACAAAATGATTACAGACCCTCACAGATACCCACAGCTAGTTTAGTTATGACGCTGAAGTCTCGATTTTACAATAAGCATGCGACAGGGTGGGGATCGCGTAAATCAAAGTGCGTTCAGAGGAATGCGTCAACTTTCATCACACATGAGATGGAAGTCCTCTGATGACCGATATGTTCACCATTAACGATCGCAAGTAGACAGTGCTTTAAACCACATACGGAACACGTAGCCGCATACGACTAGAACGCCGGCTGTATCACGTGACTAAACCATCCAAATAGAATAATGGGAAAAAAAATCGACTTTCAGCAACTTGTCCTTCTCTAGAATAAATGAGTCAACGTTTGAATCATACGTAGTTGCAGCTGTGTCTCAATCGATCATCCCGAACACTCTCTGTTATCATTTAACACAGATGTGAGTAAGTTTAGACGTGAATGATTCTCTGTCCTCCTGAAAAGCATCAAATACAGTATTCAACTCGGTGTTTCACTGCTACCTCAGTAGACAGACATTATGATACGGACTCAACGAGAAAAAATTGACTACCTTCCTTATTCTACTCACTTTGATGTCATCGTTTTCCTACATTCCTCTTGTTGCCGCATACTTGACTCCGTGTACAAATTCCCCCCTGCGAACCAGAAGATAAGCAAGTACATTCTCATTTTCACCGCATTTCGGTGTATATTAGGTTAGTTTATACCTATGCGCTAATCAGTTTTCGCATTTCTTTCAATTTTATGTCAGATCCATCCATTCGACCGCGACGTAAGCTATCGTTCTGTGTTCTAAAATTGCCTGTAAGTGTAACCAAGGCGTATCCTGTCACTTCCACATTCGGAGAGCGCTTGCTCTGTTTTCTGTATGTGTATGTACATGCACGCATCGCGGAAGGCTCCCAGGACCGGCGGTAGAGTAGGATTAACTTTCGAATGTGGATCCGCGGCGAGTTATATCCAGAGCGGTGTTCAGATGCGGATCCACAATACGGCGCCCATGGGGTAGTGTTTGAAGGTGGATCCGCCTCGCGCAAGATAAGAAGCTGTATTCGAATGCAGATCTACAGTATACATTACCCGAGTTAGCGTTCGAGTGTGGATCTGCTGCGTACTATATATCCGGAGCTGTGTCCGGGAGGCGGATCCACCGCACGCAGCATCCGTGATAGAGTTCGCGGGTGGACCAGGCACGCGTTATGTCCGGACAAGCATTCTATGTTTGAAGTTTGGTCCACCAGCCGATGAGACCGGGTCCTCGGAGCCGTCCGCGAGGTGTGCATGTACATAGAGATACAGAAAACAGAGCAAGTGCTCTCCGAATGTGGAGGTGCCTGGATACGCCTTGGTTACATTTACAGGCAATTTTAGAACACAGAACGATAGCTTATGTCGCGGTCGCACCGATGGATCTGACATAAAATCGAAAGAAATGCGAAAACTGATTAGCGCATAGGTATAAACTACCCTAATATACACCGAAATGCGGTGAAAATGAGAATGTACTTGCTTAACTTCTGGTTCGCAGGGGGGAATTTGTACATGGAGTCAAGTATGCGGCAACAAGAGGAATTTAGGAAAACGATGACATCAAAGTGAGCGGAATATGGAAGGTAGTCAATTTTTTCTCGTTGAGTTCGTATTATAGTGTATGTCTACTGAGGTAGCCATGATACACGTGAGTTGAATACTGTGTAATTTTTACTCCTATCTATGTAGTTCTCAATTCGTTCGAGCAATCAGTCATTCATAATATGAAACACAGACATAGCTCATTCATTCAAAATGATTCACAAATTTTACTTGTTAGAATGAAATCAGGCGATGATTCTTCTTCTCTGGAGGCTCGTGCTTTACGGCAGTCTGCTAATCTGTACAAATAAAATGCCTCGTAATTTTTGGGAGCGTTGTATAATCAGTCGGGAAACCTCACATCAAGCGGATATTTGGCTTTGATGAAGTTTAACCTTCCGAAGAAGTAATGGAGCTCTTGGATTATTAAGTGCAGGTTCGTATCCAGTCTTTCGGAAGTTCCCTTCTGATTAACAACTACGCAATATATCGATGAATATCATTAATTCTCAATTGTCAAATACACACCTTTTGTATAAAGGAGCACTATATATATATATATATATATATATATATATATATATATATATATATATTTCCCTTTTAATCGTACAATTTCGTCTCATCTTCTGTCATAAATCTCAATAATCAGATTACAATTCTTCAAACCAAGCTCAGGCTAATCTGCACGAAGACAATCTCGGAAGCTTTTTCTTTTTTTTAATAATCACCAGAGAGAATACTACAAAGAATAATTATGCGCTCATGGCATAGCTATTGTATGAAACTATTTTGCGCATGGATTCTGCGAGTATGGAGATAGAAAATTAGTAAACATCATTCAAGGGTAGAATTGTATCAGAATAATTCATCTAATATAGAGAGATATTACAATTGCCCCTCGCAGCGAGCAAAGTTAATGATAATACCCTTTGCGTGCTAACAGGAAAAATTTGTTGGGTTGTTTATTCTAAAGAGGAATATTTTGAATTAATAGAATTTTACTGTAGAGAGTATGGGTAACATGTTAAGACAGTAAGTTACGAGAATACCTAAGCTGTAGCTTTTACATGTACTGGGGTATACCCACATCCCGGGTACATAACCAGGGAAGATGTAGATTGGTGTAATTACGAAAAAGGTCTACCCATTTAGCCGGCCGAAGTGGCCGTGCGGTTAAAGGCGCTGCAGTCTGGAACCGCAAGACCGCTACGGTCGCAGGTTCGAATCCTGCCTCGGGCATGGATGTTTGTGATGTCCTTAGGTTAGGTAGGTTTAACTAGTTCTAAGTTCTAGGGGACTAATGACCTCAGCAGTTGAGTCCCATAGTGCTCAGAGCCATCTACCCATTTGGGAACTGGCCTTCACAGGGAAACCCTGGAAAACCCGGAAGAATAGACCCCAGCTCAGGTATTAATGAAGATAGGAAAGCCTAAATCCAGTAATTTTGAAATATATAGAAGCTCCATAGATCAGATCAAAGGAAAAGTGGCTCATAGCCAAAAAAAATTTACAATATTGCTCAAAAAATTTTTCAAAATTCTTCTTTCGACAATGTAGCCGGCGATCTCGTTGTGAAGTCGATGGAACAGGAACACTGGGTACGGACAGCGGGTAGGCGACGTACAGCGTTTGGTGGAGGCGGCACGGAGCACAGGCGATGGCTTATGGTACAGGATAGAAGCTGGTAATGTGCCGTAGAAACAGGAAGATGATCTCAGGAACAGATGGTCAGGGACGTGAACATGGAACAGGTTTAAAGTGGAATGAGGAAAGCTTCTGATTGAATAAATCCCTGGAAGAGAGTGGATTAAGTCAACTAAGTCCATATTTCATCGTTGAACTCAAAATCGGAGTGGATTCTTATATTCTTCCATCTGTACTAGGCTGGAACATCCATCGGTCCTGACAATCGCGATTTTTTTTTTTTTTAGTCCTCAATACCAAAGTTGTTTTGCATTAGAACTGCTGATTGTCCAAAACATTGCCAAATAGACTGTGGGCATTTAAATCGAATGTATTCCTCTCATTTTTTTTCGTTTTGTGATAGTGCAGGTGGAAGTAGAGTATTGAATCTGTCCGAGGTTTGGTTTCAATTACGAAATTATGGATAAAATTTAAGTTTACACCTGATGAAAAATTTTAAACATAGGCATATGACACTGACTCCACAAAAGGAATAATTTCTAGAAAAACATTCTCTGAAAAATTTTCATTATTCTTACAATTAATTGATTTATAGGTCCACCTGCAAATAAATATCATTAATGATGACGTATGTTCATTTAACAAATCATCCACTCGCAGAATCTTCTTCATTCTCTCATGAACATTTATGGAAATATATTTCAACAATTATGTCCATAATATGAAACACACAAACTGCTATTCTTAAAATGTTAATTAATATTCTTAAATTAATTCTCCTGGTAGAGAAGGCATAATGAAAAATCTAAAAATTATAATAATTTTCTCTCGCGCAACCAGAGAGTTTCTTCAATTGTTTGCAGCAGTGACATTATCGACTGTTGCTTCATTTCACAGTTCTTTGTTTTCTCGCGCGAACAGCGCACATCATACACATAGCGTATTTACCTACATATCCCGCACTGTTCAAGTTTCACACGCAATTCTCAAATAAGTGCCGTGTCTTGAGGAAATGTATATGCACTTTCATTGTATATCACTATGGCTTCTGGTCATAGTCCACACTTACGAACCCTAGTAATTAACAAATTCTTCTACCCATCATAAAATTTTGTGCTAAACTATCACAGGAGTAATCTCACTGTCTCTTAACCTATTACAGGAGCAATCTCACTGTCTCTTACTTTCTAGACAACATAAACATCTTGATATTTATATACACATTCGACTCATAGTCAAACTCCACTCTAAATTCTTCTCTATATTTGGTATCACAGATCTACGATCCTTCAAAACATTTCTTAATATCATTATGCGGGAATAATCCCTTTATTCTTTTCGATTCGGGATATGCCAACACGTATGATCCAGGATTTGGTATATTTACAATAACATATGGCCCGGTATAAATAAGATTCCATTTATTTATGTTCTTCATCAGTTTCGAGGAATGGATGTGTCGTTCAATAAAACCTTTTCTCCAAGATGAAACGTCTGAATCCGGTGAATCCGTTTATCATATGTCAATTTCCGTTGTATTGCCTTTTTAGTTAAATTGACAAGTGCGAGTGGAATCTTTTCCTCCCATTTTAAATTCTGGTCTTCATACATTGGCAGATGGTTTATCCAGAAGTTCTTTTCAATCTGAATAAACATAAGCTCTGTTGGACTAAAGATTGTTGAGGTATGTGTCAGATTATTAAATATTTGTTCAAATTGTGACAAATAATCAGTCCATGATGTTTGTTTACTGTGACAGTATGTACGCATAAATCGGTTTAATTCTCGGAAAACTCGTTCTATTGGACTACCTTGGGGATGGTAACATGATGTCAAAATTTGTCGAATACCAAGCTGTGTTAATGTTTGCTTCAATTTAAATCCGGTAAAAATTCTGGCATTATCTGTAATTATGGATTTCGGTAAGCCTACATGCGGAAGATAGTCACGCACCAATCTCACTACAACAGCTCTGGCAGTAGCACACTTTAATGGATATAGTTTTACATATTTTGTAAACACGTCAAAGAATCCAACAATGAATTTGACTCCTCCTCTTGATCGTGGGAGAGGGCCGCAGATATCACACGAAATTAACGCCCTTGGCTCTCGTGGAATAATTGAATGTAGAACATACTTACTACTTCTATTATCCGGTTTTGCCTTTTGACAGAGTAAACAGGTTTGTATTGTTTGGTGCACTTTTCTCCGAATATTCGGAAAATAACAGTATGCTCCTATTTTATTGGCACATTTAATTACACCAAAATGTCCCCATGATAAGCGGGTAAACCAAATTAATTTTTCCTCATATTCCTTCGGGATACATACACACCACCGTGGATTGTTGTCCTTCCCACATCTGAAGAATAATACTCCATTTACTAATTTATAATGATCTAAACTAGCCCTTGAATTTTGTTGTTCCTTTAGCTGAATTATCTTCTTCCATCGAGGGTCCTTTCGTTGTAAATTTTCTATATCTCTAAAAAGATGTACATAATAAGTCTTGTAGATATTGTCCTGCAACAGTAATACTGGAAAATCCGAAGTATTTACTGATTCTATTTCCGGCGTTAAACCTTCTGGGGATCTTGACAGTGCATCCGCAATAATATTTTCTTTGCCAGACACATGAATAATTTTAAATTGGTACTGTTGTAGTGTCATTGTCCAACGTGACAGTCTGGGATGTAATAATTTACATGCTTGCAAAAAGGTTAGTGATTGATGGTCACAATACACAATCGTTTTCGAACCATATAAATAATAGTTAAACTTCTTGAATGCCCAGATAATCGCAAGTGCTTCAAGTTCTGTGGTCGTATAGGCTCTTTCACAGGGCGATAACACTCGACTAGCAAATGTTATCGGGCAGAATGTTGGTATCCCTCATATTTTCCTTATTTGGAAGAGACAAGTACCTAATCCAACATCCGATGAATCCGTGGACAGACAGAACTCACAATTCATATCAGGGTGATATAATAAGGATGCGTTAACGAGTTGGTCTTTAATGTCTCGAAAAGCTAGTTCACATTCTTCAGTCCATTGCCATAGCACATCCTTCCGTAGAAGCCGGTTTAATGCCTCAGAATTCATGGCTTGAGTCTTTATGAAACGACGGAAGAACGATGCCATACCTATAAATCCCTTCAGCTGTCTTTTATTCCATGGTGATGGAAGATTTCGAATTGCACTTATCTTCTTCTCGGTAGGCAGGATACCTTTCGCATCTGTCATATGTCCTAAGAACTTAATTTGTGGTAAAGCAAAATTAGACTTTTGTAAGTTTACTGTAATTCCGGTTTTCTTGAAAACAGCAAAAATCCTTTCCAAAATATGCAAATGCTTTTCCCAGGTTTTCGTGGCTATTAATAAGTCGTCAACAAACACAGTTATACGACTACGCAATTCTGGTCCAAGAACATAATCCAACGCTGAAATAAATATTCTGGCACTAATATTAAGTCCGAACGGGACAACTCTAAATTGGTAACTTCTCCCAGCATAAATAAATGCGGTATATTTCCTAGATTCTTCATCCATTTGGACCTGCCAGTACGAACTTCTCAAATCAACACTAGTTAAGTACGAAACATCCTGGAAATTTTGAATTAATTCGGATGAGTTCTTACAGGTACTATTTTTTTATTAATCTCTCTCGCATCCAGAACTAATCTAACGTTGCCTCCAGGTTTTGGAACTACTAAGAGCGGAGAACAATATGGACTAGTTGATGGCTCAATCAAGTTCCACTCTAACATTCTATTTATCTCCCTTTGAACAGATTGTTTTAAACGCCAGGGGATCGGATAGTGCGTGTAACAGTAAGTCTGATGTAGCTTCACTTGTAGGTGACAAATATACCCTTTAATAATTCCTGGTTTCTCATCAAAAATCTCTTCATATGCCTCTAACAAATAATGAAGCTGCTGCTTTTGTTCTCCGGTAAGCTGATTTGATTCACTAGCTTTTATCATAGTTATTTGGTTAAAGTCCTCCTGTTGTATCAAATCCTTTGAAAGCTCCTTCCAACGATCGTTTGTAGTGTCAATTAATTGAATTATGGCACAGCGACAATATTTCTCATGCACAGTTTCCTTTCTATTTAAATCCATTGCTATCTCTTCTCCATTTAATCTAAATTTAATTATTCCTTCCAAAAAATCAATCTGACAATCGTACTCCGGCATACTCCCAATACCAAGAATACAGTCCACTAATAACTTCTCTACTACAAGGAACGTGCATTTTATTGCTACATTTCTCATTTCCATCTCTAATTGTGTTTGTATTTTGACATTGGGAGAGCGTGCTCCACCAGCTCCGATGATTTTGCAGTTCTGTACCGGCAAAATTGATACCTTCTTCTTCCCAATAATTCTCCTAAAAAGAGCGTCTGAGATGACATTGGCGGAAGTGGCGGTGTCTAATATCACATTCGTTGGAACTTCCTCTATTTCAACAAATACTTCCGATACCGGAACACTCGATCTGTCATTATGACACGTTATTAAATCCTTTGTTAACTCTTCAGTCAACAGCTCACCATCATTATATTTTAACAATTGTAATTTTACTGTTTCGCCCCTAACAGATCCCCCGACCGCTCCTCCGGGGCACGATGTTTAGTTTGACTGATTGTTGGTCCGATTGGTATTTGTCTCTTCAGGTACTTCAGTGGTTATCGGTTGTTGTGGTGAATTCTGTCTATATTGTCTTGCCTGATTCGTGTAATTATTATTGTTGTTCTGCTGGTGTTGGTAGAACTGTCTTGTGTTGCCATACATTGGATTATATCCTATTCCTATTGTTCCTAAAATAGCCCCTCAGTGCACCATTACTGAAGTTTCCATTATGGTAATAATTATTATTTGCATTTTGTCCATTTTTAAGTCTCCTCGGAGAGTGTAGTTGGTTATGATTATTGTTACTGCTACCATTACTGCCATTCCCATTCGAGTTGCAGCTCAGATTCGCTTCTATTACTCTTCTTTGATATGACATTTCTCTTGCCCTTTTATTGTCCTCCTCAATTATATCAATATGATCAAGCGTAGTCATAAATGAGTCTGTATCCTTATCATTTATATATAACAGCTGATTCCTTATACTGGTGGGTAGTCTGGACTTGAGTATCCTAATTATATCTGGCAAAGGAATCGGTACGTCCCAACACAGAGATTTATTAATGTATTTCTCAAAATATCTCATTAGAGATACTCTAGAAAATGAGAAAGGTTTAGGATATAATACTTCCTGCCTAAGTCTTTCTTGTATTCCAGCAGACCAATATTTTCTAGAAAAGCCTGCTCAAATTCTTTGTAACATTTACAAGAAGATGTTTGTTCGGATGCCCACAATGCTCCCGTTCCTTGTATATATCCAGATACAAAACTAATCTTTTGCCATTCTGTCCAAGATCGTGGAAATAGACCTCTGAAACTTCGAATAAAGACTACAGGATGAACATTCCTTTTGTCAGGGTTAAAGATTTGAAATTGTCTCTGTTTAATCATCTTTTCCTCAACGGTACTACGATTCCAAAAACATCCTCTTCGTACTTTTCCCTGTGGCTATCCGTTATATCGAATCTAACTTGTGACGTTCCAGTTCTGTCTACATCGGATCTTGACGTGGACGGAATGTGACGCGCAGATTGAGAATTTTGTTTCCTACTTCTCGCTGTTTCTAAATGCTTCTGCGAGAGATATATTGATCTTTCAATATTTTCTTTCCAACGCGAGAATTCTTCGCCAAGTTGTTCACGAACTTCCTTTAACCCTTTGTTGAAAAAATTGTCCTCGGAACTCTCTGAAATTGACTGTAAAGCTACTTTCACAGTTTCTTCTATCGTTTCCGAAGGAAAATTTTGCCGCTCTAATGTCATTTCTGAAAACTTTCCCGCAAGTTCATTCATTCTATGTTCCACTGTCGTCTGTTTTTCCTTCACTTCGTCAAATTGCTTCTTTAGCTTATCTTGGGATTCTCTAATTTCTTGTATCATAGCTACGGAACACTGTATGTCCTCTTGAGCTTGTATTACTTGAGGAAACAGTTCTACTTGTTTTTGTATCGTGTCAATTTTGACGGATACATATTCGGTTAGTTCCGCTTTTAATTTACTATTGTTTTCTTGGCATTGTTGGCGGACCTGCTCAATTTGAGCAATAAGATTCTGTTCGGTCCTTTCTGCCTCTTCTTTTATTTCCTGTGTCTGGGTATTTAATCTCTGACCTAATTCGGTACAGGTTGATCTTAAATGATTTTGTAATTCTGTTTGATTTTCGTCTAATTGATTTTGGAGTTCATTTTGTATAACGGATAAGTCTCGTTTTACCTCCGCTTGGCCTTCGGCTAATAGAGACAACTGTTGCATAATAGCAACTAATGTGTCAACAACCCTCTGATCAGCTGTTGTATGAATGTTTTCTGAACCAGCGGGATTATTTATATTGCCACCGTTAGCCACAACAGTCTCAGAATTGCTATCTGTGGCCTCTGCTTCTGCGCAAACAGCTGAAGGCTGTTGCACTTCTCGTTGCTGAATCAATGACATTTTAAATGCCGCTCTAGTGAATACCATTAAATAACTGTCAATCTCAGGTTCTAGTCACTAAATACAGTTTCAAATTTATTGTCGTAGACACACTTAACTTTCAAATTACTTCACAAATGGTATAAAATTTCAAACTATTTTAACTACAGGATAAAAAAAATTAGATTTCTCTGGGCTTGTTCTGTAGTCTCGGTGTTGTCCAATAGTTGAAATCGTTTCTTGGTATCAGCAATCTTTTATTATGGGCACCGTATCTCACTTCAGATTAGTTACCTCTAGTTCTCGTTGGTTTCCATGAAACAAAAAAATACATATATTATATAACAATCCAAGAGAGTCCTGTCACACTGCCGCCACTGTAATGTTTCCTCCTATCTATGTAGTTCTCAATTCGTTCGAGCAATCAGTCATTCATAATATGAAACACAGTCATAGTTCATTCACTCAAAATGATTCACAAATTTTACTTGTTAGAATGAAATCAGGCGATGATTCTTCTTCTCTGGAGGCTCGTGCTTTACGGCAGTCTGCTAATCTGTACAAATAAAATGCCTCGTAATTTTTGGGAGCGTTGTATAATCAGTCGGGAAACCTCACATCAAGCGGATATTTGGCTTTGATGAAGTTTAACCTTCCGAAGAAGTAATGGAGCTCTTGGATTATTAAAGGCAGGTCCGTATCCAGTCTTTCGGAAGTTCCCTTCTGATTAACAACTACGCAATATATCGATGAATATCATTAATTCTCAATTGTCAAATACACACCTTTTGTATAAAGGAGCAATATATATATATATATATATATATATATATATATATATATATATATATATATATATATATATATATTTCCCTTTAAATCGTACAATTTCGTCTCAGTTATCTTCTGTCATATATCTCAATAATCAGATTACAATTCTTCAAACCAAGCTCAGGCTAATCCGCACGAAGACAATCTGGGAAGCTTTTCTTTTTTAACAACCACCACAGAGAATACTAAAAAGAATAATTATGCGCTCATGGCATATCTATTGTATGAAACTATTTTGCGCATGGATTCTACGAGTATGGAGATAGAAAATTAGTAAACGTCATTCAAGGGTAAAATTGTATCAGAATAATTCATCGAATATAAAGAGATATTACAACTGTATTTGATACTTTTCAGGAGGACAGAGAATCATTCACGTCTAAACATACATCTGTGTTAAATGATAACAGAGTGTTTGGGATGATCGATTGAGACAGAGCAGCAACTAGGTACGATTCAAACGTTGACTCATTTATTATAGAGAAGGACAAGTTGCTGAAGGTCGATTTTTTTCCCAGTATTCTATTTGGATGGTTTAGTCACGTGATATAGTCTGCGTCCTAGTCGTATGTGGTAACGTGTTCCGTATGTGGTTTAAAGCACTGTCTACTTGCGATCGTTAACGGTGAACCTGTCGGTCATCAGTGATTCCTCTAAACACCCTTTGATTTACACGATAGCCGCCCTGTCGCATGCTTATTGTAAAATCGAGACTTCAGCGTCGTAACTACGTCAGCTGTGGGTATTTGTGAGGGGATGTACAGGCTGCTAATAACTATCATTTTATAAAGACCTGATGGAGTAATAGTATAATATCTCACTCGTGATAGGATGTGATCATTGGACACTATACGTGTCTAAAGGGCTATATTGGTCCCGTATCATAGAAAGGAAACGTTTTACGACTGGGGGAGAGATAGCTCAGCATAGGGAAACCGGGAAGAAAGATGTATGTCTGACAGGACGGAAAAGTAAGCGATCTAAGATTATCACCCGTCCTTAAGTGCTGAAAGTTCTAGTCTTAGGAGTGTGTGTTTATGTTCTCTCCCTCTCTCGCTCTCTCTCTCTCTCTCTCTCTCTCTCTCTCTCTCTCTCTCTCTCCTACCAAAACCTTCGATGCACCGATCCTGGACTCTAGAACCATACTTTACACATGATAGATTGGAGGATTTGCTTAAAAATGTGTCGAGCTACGTTGTGTATAAACATCGTTCCGTTCTTGTTTTTCTTAACTGTATGCTATTAAATTAAGGCACTTTGAGATCTGTTACTATAGATCGATATGGTGTGCTAAGCTGCAAGACTTGGTTACATTTTGAGTAATGTGCTGCACGTTGAGGGGTTAGGACTAGGAAAGCTCTATTCAGTCAAGAGAGGTGGCGTGTAGCTGTATTCGTCTGCTTGGTTGAGGAATAATTGGGTAGGGATGTTGCGCGGTAGGTTGGTCAATGCCGAGGTGAGGATGGTCTTTTAACGTAAGAGGGCGGGATAGCTCTGTGACCGCCATACGTAGAGAGATTGATCGAGTACTATGTGCGAGGTCTTAGAAATATCTATAGCGTGTTCTGGTATAATTTGATCACTTTTATGTGTTCGAGAATTAAGTGTGAATGGACGTGCTGAGCAGTCATCTATGAATGTTCGCAATGATACTGCAAAGAAGAGGATGTATGGCTTAGACATGATACTGAAATTAGGAAAACAAGCTGTCACATGATTGGCCAGTGTTGGACTTACTGTAAAATATTTCGCGATACCAGCTGTGTTGGATAATATTACAGTAGATCGGTGGTGTCTTATCCATCGCATCTGTGCATTGGGTAGGACATAATGACTGACTGACAACGCTTGTTTGAGTTGGGGATCAAATTTTGGTTGATGGACCGAAAACGGTGATCCCGTACTTGTGTGCAAAACTGACCAATCACTAGAAATGGAATGCAGAGTTATACACAATTCAGTCACTGCGACATATGAGTTTAAATGCAGAGGTGGTCAATCACTTTCTAAGGACGTCACCACAACGCCACAAGGCTCTTCAAGTTTCCTTGTGTTGTGGCTGTCCTTTATTTAAAATCATTCTATGTTCTGCTATCGACTGTAAGATTATGATTTACAAGGTGCAAGGTATAGTTTCCTGTGAAAGGCCGTGCATCAGTCCATGTTAATGTCTGTTTAGAATCAGACACTGACTTCGAAGTCGTGGCAGAAACACGAAATGTTCGTCAGTGTGCAAAAGCGTGTCAAAAATCATTGTTTGAATAAGGGTCAGAGGTAGCTTCTCATTCGCTTAGAGTATGGGTGATCAAACTTTAAAGTGGTCTGTGCAGCGTCTGTATATTTAATATCATCTTGTTCATACAGGCAGCTGCAGTTCGAGGTGTCTGACTTGGTGAGCTGTTAGGAATTCTTGGATGGTCACACTCTACGTTATTTGGGGAGAGTATTGTGAATTCGGTTTGTCCTCGCTGGAGGTGGATCACATTGGTGCCTTCGTGACTTGTAAATATGATGAGCTTTTATAGCTGGTAATTTTTTTTTCATTGTTTGATGTTAGAGGATAAAGATGATTGAGTGTTGAGGATCTGTTGTACTTCTATCTAGTTAGCGACGTACTACATTGCGTTCATTTCCGGCGAATGGTCTAAACAAGGTCCTGTAGCAGTAACTGAGGTCGTCCTGTTTCTATACAGGCTGCAGAAGGTAATATATATGTCTTTCTATGACTGAAATTGCAGAGATCAGATGGGTGAAGATAAATGCATACTCATCTATGCTTAGAAAGGGGGAATGCTTCCTTATTATTAAGTGAGTTTTGGCAGGAGTGAATATGGTTTTATATATGCGAGTGTTTAAGATTCGTGAGTGGAAATTGTCAGCGAAGGGCGAATGACGTCGGGTTCACTGGCTGGCGCAGACGCTGTTTACATGTCCTGCTGGGGATGCAAGGGGGAGATAGAGATCTGCGCTATTCAGGAGTCCATTTGTGCACTGTATGTCGTTAGACAATAGCTGGAGAGCAGGTATAGAGTGAGCCCACTTCAGCACTCTGATCCTGGGGGTGAGTGGACGGCTGTTTAGATGGACAGCTATGTGGCTTTGACATGCCGCCGTCGGCGCTCGGACGCTCGCTTTGTATGGCGCTATGGGATTAGTTTGAGCATTTAGTACTTGGTTTGGTGGTTATTGGATTAAGAACTGTAATATTGAACGTCGTGTCCTCAGTGGAACCGCTGTGTAATTGAGTTATAGTGTTTACGTATTTGAAGGTAAGTTTCGCGATTGGTGACGTTAAGTTGATGGCGCAATTTAGCTACCACTGTATATGTGTTCGGATATAGGAGTCTCTGAACGCCTGGGCGAGATTTTTTTTATGTGGAAATTTATGCAATCCTTAGATAGTGATATTCGACCGCTAGTGACAACAGTTAAGAGAGGAAAAATAGGTCCATTTCGAGCGCTCGCAGAATGTTGAGGCAATGGTAATAATATTTAATTAAAGGTGGCGATGGTAAATATGGACCAGGCTATGAATATTTGTGTAAGTGTCGTATGTGCTTGATGCTCTGTATAAAAGGTTGACTCTTTAATTGCTTTTGGTATTTCTGGGTGTGTGTAAATTAATTTTAGTGTTGAAAGTGCGAGAAAGACGAATTGATTGGTGTTTAGATAGAGGCTATGTATGTAATTCGAAAAGAGAGGATGAGAATGGTAAATTGATTGATGGACATGGTTTGTGGGGTGATATATGAGCATCAAGATAGGATTGGGGACGTTTGTGTATGTTGAAGTTGGGACGGGTGTGAGGTGAGGTGTGGTGGGAGGAGTAAATTAGATATTATTTTTTAAAAAAATTGTTGTAAAGTAAGAATAATATTGAGAAGGTTTCAAAGGCTGGTCACGCGACGAGGCGAGAGCAGAAATGTGTAGTTATGTTTAGTTAAAGGGCCGTGTAATGTCATGTCAGCAGCAATGCGCAGTGTGTCATAGGTGGTAAAGACATGTGCTGCTGCTATGATGTGTCTAGCGTATAGAGTTTCCGCTTTGGAATTATGCTATGTTGATATAAAGTTGACTTTCACCCGCGTTCGGTGATCGCAGCTCGGGGTTGTGAAGGATCGCGGTCCTGGACGGACGTATGTGTGTGCTTTGAAGCTGACGAGCATGTTGACCGCGCCAACTCACGATTGCAGAAGCAGAGCAGGGGCTGTGCGAGATCTGAAATCAGACAGATGGGTGACTTCTCCATCCTGTGGGCAGGGTGCAGAGAGGGGGTACCTGCGCACGTCTGCTGAGTTATTTTGTGAGCGGATCTACATTCTCTGCTGTGCGCTATTAGGATAGTTTATGAGTACTGAACGTATCTACACATCTATGTGTAGAATTATTTTGTAGCAGTTTGCTATAGTGTGTACTGAAATTATGATTGAATGCGTGTCTGTGGACTGTGCAACATGGCTCAGGGCACATCTGAGTAGGTGTTTTGTGATAGCGTAATAGATATACTGTATGGTTAAATAAGTTGTTCAAAAAAAATAGAGTGTTCTCAATGATTACACGCGCCTGCAGCGCAGATCAGAGTGATTGGTTTTCCGTCACCATCTCGGTTGCATGGGAGTAGTAAATGTTTTCCGGGCCACGTTAATCGCGTGTGTCACCGAACTATGGGCTATTATGACAATAGACGTGAAGGCAGGTCCAGACCTGAGACGCTGTCGGCATACATGAGAAGAACAATGCAGCTTTCACATTGGTCAGAGGAAAGAGCCCTTTCTGGTAAGCTGTCACGAGCGCTCGGAAACTGAACTTGTCTGGAGGCTCTGGAACCCCCTCCCCCGCCGACCGCACATGTGCGCGGCCTGCCTTGGAGCGTAATCTAAGGCGCATAGGCGATATCAATTTCTCCGGTGTTAGGCGCGAATGCGAATGTGTTGAGGTCATGTTTGTGGGAGGCCGAGCAGGGACTTTTGGTCGGTTTGGCAGCTGGGGGTGTTTGGGCGCGTCTGTTGCACTATTTTGCGAGCATGTCTGTGCACTGTGCAGTGCTTTATTTGGAGAGTTTAGGAGTACAGAGCTCGTCTGCTGATATTGTGTACTGCATTATTTAAGAGCTGCTTGCTATTGTGTGGTTTAATTAGGGGTTGTTTACGTGTTTGTGGCCTGTGTCAGATGACCACAGTCGGATCAGTGCGGGTGTTTTGTGTCAAATATATTCCACGAGTAAATAAAAGTGCTCCAAATAAAATAGAGTGCAGTCCTTCCTTACTTCCCAAAGCAGCACAGCGCAGTCTGAGTGGTTTTTGCGAAAACTGCAATTTGGTCAGACTGTGAGTGAGTCAACAAATAACTGGACAAATTTGTCTGTAGAGGAGTTAGAGGTCTGGGTTGGAATGAATATCTTGATGCGTGTGGTTGTGTTGCCACGTGTAGTGCACTACTGGAGTTCAGAACCTGCCTTATGTCAGCCTTACATATCGAAACCTATGAGATGCAAAAGTTTCAAAAAGATATGTCCCAAATAAATAAAGTACACTCCTTCCTTCTTCACATCAGCCTATGGACTGAAATTATTTCTGAAACTTGGGAGTTGTTTGGCTATTTGGAAGTAAATGTTTTGCATTGTTTACGAGCGGTTCGCATGTCTGTAGGCTGTGCTATGAGTTATTTTTAACTGTTTACAATTAGAAAGCGTGTGTCTAGAGCATTATAAATGAGTTATGTTGTTGTGTTTCGCAGGTCTGTATGGCGTGGAACATGTCGGTGTGATACATATACTCCATTCCTAAATAAAGTAAATAGGTTCCTCCATCTATCGGCCTAGTGCAGGGTGAGTCCTTTTAACCCGAAACGTGTAGGAAGAGGTTGAGTGCTGGTGGCATAGTTTAGTGGTGATGAGCTTCGTTTGCAACAATTTTCTTAGGTTGGTGGCGGAAACTCAAGTGAGCTTTGTTTACTGGCAGATTTCAAACTTGGCGCTGGCTCCTAGGAGGAAGTGGCAGTCGGGCGGCTGAGGTTAGCACAAGTGCCCTTTCTTTCCAACAATTTTATTAGGTTGGTAGAGAAAGGGGAAGTGACCTTTCTTTACTGCCAAAATTCAAACTCGGCGCTAGTTCCTAGGAAGAGGTGGTTGTCTGGTCCTCGACAAGTAATTGAAATTAGGTAGTTGAACACCTTTGCGTACGTATATGAAATTGTAAATTGAATTATTTAATATGATTAAAACTGAGATTTAATTAAGTACTTAGGTAATTGATAGGTTAGATGAGAGATGTGGGAGTTAGCGTATTTACAGAAGACTATGTCCGTCGCGTGTATGGATGGTGTGTGACGTATGCGGGCCGGCGGCGCAGCGATTGTCCAGTTATAACGTGCGCTTAAGAGAGAGTCAATTAGCGAGCGTTCTAGTGCCGACCAAACTTGCTGTTATACAGTCATGGCGGATTCCACTGTGGAACACACTTTGCCACCAAAAGTGCAGCACTGTATTCTCGCTCGCACAAGGACACCTGGTGGACGGTGGGCGGTCGGCATTGACAGGTTTGAACGTGCCTAGGAAAACAACTCTGGCTCCAAAAGTGTGGCTGGGAATGACCTACCGTTGTGTGATTCTGCTCCAATGCAAACAATTTTGGTGGGAAACGTGCGGAAGCGACGAATATACGTGGTGAGCGGACAAGGGACTGCTGTGACGTCAAACTCGGCAAGTTCCAGCGTGTGCAGCGAAAACATGTTTACGACGTGAGAGTGATTGCTGGGCTCGCCCCCAGCGTACCGGCAGTCCAGCGCGAGCGGTCGCCTCACGTGACAGGCGTCGGCAGTGTCTCCGCGCGCTGTCTGTCGGGGTCAGGGGGTGACGAGGATTTGAACTAATTCAGTTGGAGCGCGGACGTCGTGGCGATATCAATGATGTGTGCTGATTGTGTGGGAGAACAAGTGATGACCGTACTGCTAGAAATAAAGTCTTCAGTCCCTTCATCCCTGCAAAATCAAAGGACGTGACTTAGGTTAGTATAAGTGCAGTTTATTGTTCGACGCGATTCTGATAGGTTACCAGTGAAAAAAGGTAAGTGACGGAGAAAGTTCGTATGTGTGATCGATTATGTTGACTTGTGCTAGATTTTTGTTATGGATGTAAGGAAAAAGGCTTTCTCGCCGAGAAAATCGGACATCTTGAGTAAAGAATAAATGATAATAATATAGACAACTACAGTTTCCGAGAGATTATCGTGTTGGAATTTGAATTTGGCGCACTTTTCTAGTGGACGTAGGCCTATAATAATAAATGATAATGAATGATAATAAATGACAATGAATGATAATGTATGTTAATAAATGATAATGAATAATAGTGAATTAAAATAATCGAAAGTAAGGTTTTGCAGCCATTATCGTGTTGGAATTTGAATTTGGAGGGAATTTTCTAGTGGAGACAGGTCAATAATAATAAATGATAATAAATGATAATGAATGATAATAAATGATAATAAAGACAACTACGGTTTTGCATGTGTTATCCTGTTGGAATTTGAATTTCGCGCCTATTTTTTCTGGAGGCTTAGGTCTATTGGTCTATTTTCCCCGCCAAATTCAAACTTCCCGCCATTTTTTCTGGAGGTTAGTTTAGTGGACGTAGCACAATTGGCCTATTTTAACGCCAAAAGCCGCCATCTTGGATGACGTAATGCGCTTTTGCCAAGTCTTCATGCCGTCATCTTGAATAATTTTGATAACAATGCAGAATGCGTTGACACATTGGTTGCCCTACTACTATCATCATCTGTGAACAATCTAAGACGGCTACTCAGATTGTCTCCCATATCATTAATATAGATCAGGAAAAATAGAGGGCCTATAACACTTCGTTGGGGAACTCCGGATATTATTTCTGTTTTACTCGATGACTATCCATCTATTGCTATGAACTATGAACTTTCAAACAGGATATCACGAATCCACTCGCATAGCTGAGACGATACTGCGTAGGCATTCAGTTTGCTTAGAAGACGCTTGTCAGGAACGGTGTCGAAAGCCTTCTGGAAATCTAAAAATATGGAATGAATTTGATATCCCCTGTCGAGAGCACTTATTACTTCAAGAGTATAAAGAGCTAGTTGTGTTTCACAAGAACGATATTTTCCGAATCCGTGCTGACTATGTGTCAGTAAATCGTTTTCTTTGAGGTGCTTCATAATGTTCGAATAGAGTACATGTTCCAAAACCCTACTGCATATCGACGTTAGTGATATGGGCCTGTAATTCAGCGGATTACTCCTACTTCCCTTTTTGGGTATTGGTGTGATCAATAATTATTTTTGCTCGTTGAATACATGAGACTGATGTGATGTCGTACCTTACGTGCAGTGGCCACACGGTAGTTAACGAAAGTAGGGTGAATTACTGCCCTGAAAACAAGTAAAACAGTTTCTTTAACCTAACGCAAAGGACACAAGCAGCATAGTATGGTCTTATGGAGACAAGGAAAATGTTTAATCTTCCCTCAAATATTTCTTAATCTATTGCCTGATGCATCAAAGTATGACCTGGGATGGTTGAAGTGAAAGACTGAATTCAATCGTTTGCATTTATTAACAGCTATTCTTACATGAAGGAAATTTGAACTGTGTATCAAACAATGTTCCTGATTGCTACTGTCCCTTAAGAAATGAAGGCTTGACCTTAATATAGGCCGGCCGGAGTGGCCGAGCGGTTCTAGGCGCTACAGTCTGGAACCGAGCGACCTCTACGGTCGCAGGTTCGAATCCTACCTCGGGCATGGTTGTGTGTGATTTCATTAGTTCTAAGTTCTAGGCGACTGATGACCTCAGAAGTTAGGTCGCATAGAGCTCAGAGCCATTTGAAACATTTGAACCTTAACATAGGAGTCAAAACGGTCACCACGGGAGGGTGAAGGAGGTGGGAGGCGGGGGGGAGGGGGGGGCGTTGCTTCAATGGGAACAAGGGAAAGGATGATAATATTCTTCTCGGGTATGCAGCCGGAAAACGCTTTCACTGCTGAAGAAGAGTTCTTTACCTGACGACGTTCTGAAAAAACTTCGTCCTGGTGCTGCCGTGCCACCGAGATTATACGGTCTACCCAAGATTCATAAGAAAGGGGTCCCGCTTCGTCCGATCGTGAGTAATTTGGGTGCTCCTACCTACATTCTAGCCAAGTATTTAGCATCTGTTCTGGGCCCTCACGTCGGTAAATGCGAACATCACATTTCCAATTGTATGGTGTTTATTCAGAGATTGAAGACCTTGTCTCTTAGTCCCTGGGATTTGCTTGTGAGCTTTGATGTCGCGTCGCTTTTTACCCGGGTTACTCTGGAAGAATCCTTGCAATTAATTGGTGAGAAACCGGATGAGGAAACAACCAGGCTTTGTCGCCACGTGTTGACGTCGACGTACTTTTTATTCAATGACAAATATTTTGAACAGACTGACCGAGTGGCTATGGGGAGCTCATTGTCCCCAATAGTCGCCAATCTTTTTATGGAAGATTTTGAGGACATGGCGCTGAAGACGGCGTCCTTAAAACCAACCTGTTTTTGGAGGTACGTTGATGATACGTTTATGGTGTGGCCTCATGGGAGAGAAGCTCTTGACCGCCTCCTAGATCATTTTAATTCCCTGCATCCTAGCATCAAGTTTACTATGGAGGTGGAAAGTGATGGAAAGCTTCCGTTTCTGGATGTTCTGGTGTACAGAAAGGATGATGGGACACTGGGACACAGTGTTTATCGAAAGCCTACTCACACGGACCGTTACCTATATGCTTCTAGCTGTCATCCATCGTTCCAGCGTACGGGGGTCCTGCGGACGTTGGCGAGAAGAGCTTATGCCATTTCAGATGGAGAAAGCTTGACACAAGAACTGGACCATCTTAAGATTGTGTTCAAGCAGAATGGCTATACAGATAAACAGATCCGTCGTGCTTTCCAGTTTGGACCCTCGCCTGAACCACCAGAAGATACCTGCAAATCGGTGGCTTTTCTGCCTTTTTCTGGGAGCATTTCCTCGAAGATAGGAAGGATTCTGAAAAGATATCATATCAAAAGTATTTTTCGTCCTCCAGCCAAGATTAGAGCGCTCCTGGGCTCTGTTAAGGATGACTTGGGTTTGAGGAAGCCCGGTGTGTACAAGATCCCTTGCCACTGTGGGAAGGCTTATATTGCTCAGACAATCCGGACCATTTAGGACCGATGTGTTGAGCATCAGCGGCACACACGGCTGCTTCAGCCTGAGAAATCTGCAGTGGCGGAACACTGTCTCACCGAGGGACACAGAATGCTGCATCTCGCTATTGGGACTGTGTTTTAAAAGAATCCATAGAGATTCGTATATCCGACAATCTTATTAATAGACACAAGGGTTATCTTTTAAGTAAGACTTGGGACCCGGTGTTATCTGACATTAAAAAACAACGGTCTGTGGTTCGATCGTCGGAATAAATTTTTTTAATTTTTGACAGCGATATCTCGATTTCGCCTGTTTCCACCACTGGCGGCGGGGTATGTCTACTGCGCTAGAAGGCAGTTACGGCACCTTCTCGCGCACGCGTTATGGGTCTTCTGCGGCCTATATAGGGGCCGCCGCTTGCGCTGGGAAGTCAGTTCCGGCGAGATCGTGCACCAGCACTCTCACCTGAAGATGGCGGCCAGTTGGACCGCGGAAATATTGTGTCATGAAGACGTAATGATCCGGCTGCATACCCGAGAAGAATATTATCAATTATTACGCCGGAAAAGCCTTCGTAGTCACAAGGGAAAGGATCTTATTAACTTTTGCGTGATCCAACGTGCTGCAACAGGGATAAGCGTTGCTGAGGATAAAGAACAAGAGAGAAAATTGCTATAGGCCGGCCGCTGGTGGCCGAGCGGTTCTAGGCGCTTTCTTATGTTAGTTAGGTTTAAGTAGTTCTAAGTTCTAGGGGACTGATGACCTCAGAAGTTAAATCCCATAGTGCTCAGAGCCATTTGAACTACTAGCTGCTAACCGAAACATCTGAGAAATTTATTGTAAAAATCAGAAAGCTCTAATTATTTCCTTATATCCTCCGTCACCTTCAAAGTAGTCACCTCGGGCTTGTATGCCACAATCCCAGCGTTGTTCCCATTTTTGGAAGCACTCCTGGAAGTCCGCAGGATGAAGGGTGTTCAGGACCCGCTGCGATTCCATTTGGATAGCTTCAGTCGAGTCAAAACGTCACTCTTGCAACGCGAGTTTCATCTCCAGGAACAGGGCTAGGCCTGGCGAGTAGGGAGGGTGGGGTACCGCTGCCATGTAGTTTTTGGGCAGGAATGCCTTCACAACGCGCGAGGAGTGCATTGTCATCGTGCACTAACCAGTCTTCCTTTATCTACAAATCTGGCTGTTTGCGCCGAACATTTTTCCTGTCACCTCGAAATCTCATAGTAAAACTGCCCATTGACGGTCTGGTCAGGAGGTACATACTCCTTTTGCACTATTCCCTGAATGTCGGAAAGGATGATCAGCATTGACTTCATGCTGCTCCGAACTTGTGTTTATTTAGGCCTTGGAGAAGATGACGTTGACTCAGTGCACTCTCACCAAATGCCTGTCAGTGTACGATGGGTATCAGCTGCAGTTTTCTTCGGCTTGAAACAGAATTCGACACAAATGCGTTGCTGCTGCAACCTATCCATTTCACAATTCGCAGAAGCACTGAAACACGTCCTGACACGCACCTCTACAACTCACGACGGCATGTGCCAAAAATTAAGCAAGATCGTGCCGCATTAACTAAGACATGTTCCTCGCCACATATGGAATGTCGTACCGGTACTGTACAATGAAATTGTCCGATATTTTGGTTAGCATCTCGTATTGTTAGGTTGAAATCGTTATCTAATAAACAGTGACTTCAATGTCAACCGCCTTTAGTCGTATATTAAATATAACTCAAGACATTACATCTGTATCATTAGCGGCTGAAACGGTCACTCGGCCATCCTATCTCTGTTTTAGGTTGACTACCCAACGACTTCCACGAGGAACAATAATGTTATTTCCAGTATTTCTTATAACCGTAGACAGAACTTAAAAATTTTAAATGTCGTTGTGATCTGCTTATTAAGAGCTATAATCTTTCTTGAAAGATTAACACAATAAGGCAATAATTTAAGTTAGGAACTGTGTTTATGTCTCGAGGGAGCATAGCTCTTCGCGCGCAAGTTACCCATACCATATTTGTCCAGTATTTTAGAATGAGAGCATTTAAGACTTCCAACAAACTTCCTACATAATTCCAGAACTTTCAAAGTTTTTTTCACGCTGACACTCCCACACAACACTGAAAAGAAAAACGTTTCTCGATTTTTTCGTAAAAAAATTAGCAAACTGTATCCGCAATATCACTGAATGTATCTGAGAAATCATACCATCGTACTGCGCATAGTTCACGACATACGACGTCTCAAACACTTCGCTGCATGAAAACCTACATTTCTTAAGACACATTAACTCATTTGTAATGTAATCAGGCGTTTGAAGCTACGAGCATTTTACCGACGGAAATTCGATAGTTGAAGAGTCGGAAGTGAGAGGAGGGGTCAGTGGTTACCTATTAAAGTTTAATCTAGGCTGATTGCCGGCCGGAGTGGCCGAGCGGTTCTAGGCGCTACAGTCTGGAACCGTGCGACCGCTACGGTCGCGGATTCGAATTCTGCCTCGGGAATGGATGTGTGTGACGTCCTTAGGTTAGTTAGGTTTAAGTAGTTCTGAGTTCTAGGGGACTGATGACCTCAGAAGTTAAGTCCCATAGTGCTCCGGGCCATTTGAACCATTTGATTTGAAAGCTGATTCAAAGGACAGTAAAAGATCGAAACATGGATATAGGATGGGTAATGGGAGCACAGTCCCATCTCTAAACCTTCCATTATTCGTCTGTATGTAACTTACTCGCACCTAACTGCACTATTTCCGATGGTCTTGATAAAATCTGCGACCAGTAAATAAACTTTCGACATATGACTGAGACATACTGCTTAATCCGCCTCCGGCGCTAATCCTGAGCTGTCCGCAGCTCGTGGTCGTGCGGTAGCGTTCTCGCTTCCCACGGCCGGGTTCCCGGGTTCGATTCCCGGCGGGGTCAGGGATTTTCTTTGCCTCGTGATGACTGGGTGTTGTGTGCTGTCCTTAGGTTAGTTAGGTTTCAGTAGTTCTAAGTTCTAGGGGACTGATGACCTTAGATGTTAAGTCCCATAGTGCTCAGAGCCATTTGAACCAAAAGGCGTTTTTCGTTGCGACGGAACCTTTTCACGAAATTCCAATCACCAACTTTCTCCTCCGAATGCGACACTATTTTATTGACAGCGACCTACGTAGGGAGGAACGATTACCACGATAAAATAAGGGAAATCAGAGCTAGTACGGGAAGATATAGCTGTTCATTCTTTCCGCGAGCCATACGAGATTGGAATAATAGAGAATTGTAAAGGTGGTTCGATGAAACCTCTGCCAGGCACTTGAATGTGATTTGCAGTGTATCCATGTACGAGTAAATGTAGATGAGTAGGAGTACATTATTCCTATTAATTACGTAAATTGTCATGTGAAAACCTGCACATTTCCTAATCTTATCCTGTGGATACGATAGAATGTTAGGATAAGCTGACAAAATCCAGTCCCCTATTTAACGACTAAGCTATTAAATGTAGACAAGAGATAAGACTAATTGCTACAAGAAAACACCGTGTACTAAAGGATAAATGCCATGAATTTAACACCTTTATTCATCATACAAAAACATTTTAAAGAAACCAAATAATGACTACAAATCTCAGGTTCTCTCTGTATTAATACTAGCCCTTAACTGTGTGGCTCTGCCCTATAAAGCACTCGCGATCTTTGGTTAGGCGCGGAGTAACTGACATCCCCCGTTGTACTAAATAGCAAGAAAGAACTACTATTTCAATGAGCCGTGTTAAACCTCAGTGCAGAACGGAGTAGAACACGTGATTCACCAATGTAAATTCACTTTCCTACTCGCCGGTGCATATGCAAGATAACCGTTATGATCAGAAGCAATAACCGCAGAACTTCTCGCCTCAGCGAGGTAATAACAAAGTTGTACTTCACTAAAATTACAGCCGAAGACGTCCGTCTACTGCCGTGGACCTCCAAGACGACTCTCCTGCTCCATGAACAGGCAACGACTCCATTTTCTTCTCTCTTTTTGCTGCTCAAAGCCTTTTCTCCCCGTTAAATTTGGATGGTGGTTAATCTTTCCGGGAGGCGCTCGTTTCTGAACGCCGACCAATCGCAATTTAGAATCCAGAACGAAGTTTCTGAAAGTTCCTTCTATGTCAGTAGGAAGGTACGCGAATACCTGCTGCCATGTGTTTTTGTCCGACCAGGCCATTTCCTCACGTCTGCACGCCGGACACGTGCTCCCGGAGGCGGCTGTGCCGTCCTATTGTCCGAAGGAATGTATGAGCTTCCAGTGTCCTTCCGTTCTACCACGAGTTTCACAGCTCTGCTTGTTCCCCAGTCACCCAACATGGGGACATATACGAATGTGAGTCAAATGAAAAACTCAAATATTTTTTAAGTATTATTTATTGTGCAGAAGTGGTACAAAGCAGTGTCGCTTCTGAACATAATCTCCCCCACGTTCAATGCAAGTCCTTCAGCGCTTACAAAGTGCATAAATTCCTTCAGAAAAAAATTCTTTGGTAGTCCGCGCAATCACTCATGCACCGCGTGGCGTACCTCTTGATCAGAACGGAACTTCTTTCCTGCCATTGCGTCTTTGTGTGGTCCAAACATATGGAAATCACTTGGGGCAAGGTCTGGTGAGCATGGTGGATGCGGAAGACACTCAAAATTAAACTGTTGCACGGGCAGTGTGGGGCCTTGCATTGTCATGTTGCAGAAGGACACCTGCTGACAGCAATCCACGTCGCTTTGATTTGATTGCAGGCCGCAGATGATTTTTTAGGAGATCTGTGTATGATGCACTGGCGACAGTGGCCGCTATAGGCATGTAATGCTCCAAAATGACGCCTTTTTCTTCCCAGAAGGGAGTCAGCATAACCTTCCCTGCTGATGGTTTTGTTCGAAACTTCTTTGGTTATGGTGATGAGGAATGGCGCCATTCCTTGCTCGCTCTCTTCGTCTCCGGTTGGTGGAAGTGAACTCAGGTTTCGTCCCCAGTAACGATTCTTGCAAGGAAGCTATCACCTACTCGTGCGAAGCGCCGAAGAAGTTCTTCACAAGCATCAACATGTCGTTCTCTCATTTCAGGCATCAGCTGCCGGGACACCCATCTTGCAGACACTTTGTGAAACTGGAGCAGATCATGCACAATGTGGTGTGCTGACCCATGACTAATCTGTAAACATGCTGCAGTGTCATTCAGTGTCACTCGGCGGTTTTCCTTGACTATGGCTTCAACTGCTGCAAGGTTCTGTGGAGTCACCTGGACGGGGAGCATCCTTCACTGATATCACTTCCTATTCAATTCGTAGACTTTTGCTGCTGTGACAAACATGCATCAACGTACTGAACCTTCATTCGTCGATGAATTTCAATAGGTTTCACACCTTCACTACGCAAAAGCCGAATAACAGAACGCTGTTCTTCCCTGGTGCCAGTCGGAAGTGGGACGGCCATCTTTATACATTACTGATACTGCGACGGTATGTGTGCATCTGCACTAGGCTGCCACCTACAGGCCATTCTGCACTCTGTTTGTAGCACGCTTACCAACTTACAGGATAACGGCGCGAAATTTCGATTTGTTATTGTAAATGTAAGGTTTTCATATGACTCACCTTCGTGCAATAAATTAAGTGTAGTAGACGATGTCAGTCGCAGTCTATCACTGAAGAGGCTCACTTACGTGGTATTGCTTGTAAACGCGAATTGTAAGTTGTAAAATAACGCCACCTTACAAGTATTTCCCTTATCTGCACCCGTTGACTCCTTACGGCAAAGTAGTATCCGTACCTGCAGGTTCTTTGTAATGTTGACTCTAAGAGTTTGGCACGGCTAGAATAGTTCCATAGCAATTGGACGGCCATGTTCGTTGTTTATCCACAGGAGTGGTACGGTGGTTACGAACTGTTTCGCTATCGGACACGGCAAGGGAAAAAAAGGCGGCGTGGGAGAGGGAGATACGGGAGCGCGAGGGGGTGTCGGTGGAGGCAGAGACGCGTTTGATGTGAGTCGGCGGCAGCCACTTGACCAGGAAGGGCGCCGGCAACAGCAGGCAGCCCGTTTGCGGTGGAGGGTGCGGCACAACGGCGCGTATTTTCAGCAGAACCCACCCTACATCGCTGGGCGCGGTCTGCCGTAATGGCGGCAGTTACAAGCTCGCAAACGCGCGCGCTGAGGTTGCTTTTTGCTGCGCTCGCCGCACGTCAGCGCAGCATTGCGCCACCGCTCCGGGCAGCCCTGGCGCCAGGTGGACAAATACTCCGTGCCGAAACAAACAGACGACAGAATGCATCGAAAACAACACCCCCTTATCTTGTTTTCCATGCCTTACGTTTCCAGTACGCAGATAATATTTCCATACGAATGTTCTGAAAGTGATCAAGAACATAGCTCGTGATATGTTTAAATATCTAAAGTATTTTTGAAATCGTAAAGAACAGCAGTCAGTCGTCATTTTCTTGCAAGTTTCATTCGGCAGATCTAGATTTCGATTAATGCCTAGCCATTATCAATGCATCATTTCGTAGTATCAGTGCACGTCAAAGAGTTTGAAAGAACTATGACAGAAGCCCGAACAACAGGGGACTGACGTATTAGAACATTCATTGACACAATGAAACGGTGCACTGATAATAGCTAGGCAGTAGCCGAATTCTAGATTTGCCGAATGAAACCTGCCAGAAACGGACGACTTATTGCTGTGCTGTATCATTTGAAAGTCATATCACAGTCGTTTAGTGCACCCGCGGTCCTAATGGAAAGTAACATGATGTCTAAAATATGTAAATACGCTGCCGGAGAAAGAATTTTTACATTCTTTTAGGTCTGCAGTTTATTTAAGATTTATTGCTGCAACAGTTCATATGGAATGCATGAATTGATTACATTTACAGACCAATACATCTACATTTACATCTACATGGATACTCTGCAAATCACATTCAAATGCCTGGCAGAGGTTTCATCGAACCACCTTCACAATTCTATTATTCCAATCTCTTAAAGCGTGAAGAAAAAATGAACACCTATATCTTTCCGTTCGAGCTCTGATTTCCCGTATTTTATCGTGGTGACTGTTCCTCCCTTGTAGGCCGGTGTCAACAAAATGTTTCCGCATTCGGAGGAGAAATGGAATTTCGTGAGAAGATTCCGTCGCAACGAAAAACTCATTTCTTTTAATGATGTCCTGCCAAATCCTGTATCACTTCTGTGACACTCTCTCCCATATTTCCCGATAATACAAAACGTGCGGCCTTTCTTTGAACTTTTTCGATGTACTCCGTAAGTTGTACCTGGTAAGCATCCCACACTGCACCGGAGTATTCTAAAAGAGGACGGACAAGCATAGTGTAGGCAGTCTCCTTAGTAGGTCTGTTACATTTTCTAATTATCCTGCCAATAAAACGTAGTCTTTGGTTATCCCTCCCCACAACATTTTCTATGTGTTCCTTCCAATTTAAGTTGTTCCTAATTCACGATAAAGGATGACAGCCAAAAACAGTTGCAGGATAAAAATTTATTAAAATACGGCTAGGGGTAATTTTATGAAATGTATGAATATTTGTGGAGGAACATTAGCCCATTCTTCTTCAAGAGCCAAACCCAGAGAAGGTACTCATGTTTGACGCCGATGTCTGGAGCTCAGTCGACGTCCTAAACTCAGCCCAAAGGTGTTTCATTGGGTTCAGGACGGAACTATGGGCGTGTCAGTCCATTTCAGTAATGTTATTCTCCTCAAAGCACTGTCTCACATGCTGCTTAATGAAAGGAAGCTTTGTCATGCTGATGCAATCTACCACCCTCTTCGAACCGTTCCTCTAATTCACGCATTGCAGAATACTGTAAAATGTGTTCATATCGTTCCTCATTTAGCGTTTTCTTAATCGCAACAAGGGAACCACACGCTAACCACGAAAAACACCTCTGTACCATAACACTATCCCATCTGTACTTCACTGTTAGCCCTATGTGTGATAGCAGGTGTTGCTCTCCAGACACTCGCCAAACCCAAACGCTTCCATCGGATTGAAACAGGCATAGGATGATTCATCACTCCAAATCATTCATCCACTGTCCAGTGGCTCCCCCGTCACTTAACGCTAACAAAAGAAATGTTTTGCTCATACCGATGTGTTCGACAGTTGTACCCCATCCTCTTTAACTCCCTGCACAGAAGCACTGTGGTAGGTGGACTGCTGGAAGCACTTTGGAACTCACGAGTGATTCCTTCCACTAATTTCAATGGGTTTTTTACAACCACCCTCAGCAATTTTTGACGGTCCCTGTCCGTCAGCACACAAGATCAGCCTGGTCTTCGTATACCTATGGGTTTTTCTCGCGTTTCCACATCACCATCACAGCACCAACAGTCGAATTGGGCAGCCTTACAAGGTTTGAAATGTTACTGATAGATTTCTTACTCAGAAGACTTCCAACGACTAGTCCACTTTCAATATCGCTGAGCTCTTCTGAGCGACCCGTTATGCTGTTACTGCAACCCCCGACACAATACTCCCTCCGTCCCATTATACTGGCCTGTCTGCCTCTCGCGGTGTCTAGTGATCAATTCCCCATAGGGGTGTATGAGTACTTTTGATCAGATAGTGTAATAGTAAAAATACGTGATTAAATTTGTAGGTGATTGGAGAAGTTCAGAGTGCAAGATTTTTCACAACCTGGTGTCGTCTCCGTCAGCAGCGACGGCTCCTGCTGGGCATCGAAGGAAGGAAAGAAGATTAATGTTTGACGCCCTATCGACACCGAGGTAATTGGAGCATAAGCTCAAGTTAGGGATGGATTAGAAATGAAAACGATCGTTCCCTCTGAAACTATCCATCCCGGCGTTAGCCTTAAGCAATTTGGAGTAACCATACAAAACCTCAATCTGTATGTGTCGCCTCGATGGTCATTGGTACATGTGGGCGTTTTGTAATACATCTACCCAACGCGTCCTTCCCGTGCTCTACTGGATTTAGGTAGGGGAATTGGCAGATTAGTCCATTCGCCTAATATTGTCTCGTTCCGACCACCTCCGCCTACGCTATTCGATGCGATCACTCACTGTCATCCATAAAGATGAAATCAGAGCCGAATGCATACCTGAAAAGTCCCTTATGTGAAAGAAGTACAGTGTCACAAGAACGCTGATCAGTGAGCGTAATGTGTTCGAAGGATTGGAGGTCATTAAGCTGATGCAAAATTATGCCTCCCCATACCATAACAGCTGGCGCAGCAAAATGATCATGTTCGAGAAATCTTCCCATACCCTCTTATGCCAAGAAGTGGGAACAAGCAGTGCACGCAGAAACACTGCCGACCATGCTCGTCCAGGTGGTCCATGTTTTATGGTGTGGGGATTGGGGAGGAGATATTGAAAGGAGAGGATATTCGGCAGATGAACTTGTCTGCCAGTTTCCCCCCAGCTCACATGCCATCGAGCATGTGTGGAGTGCGTTGGCGGGATATAGTTTAAGACATTGCATCTATCAATGACCATCCTGCAGTTGTCAACCGCACTGGAAGAGGAATGTAACGACCTATCACAAGAACTCTTTGCCAACTTTGTGGCTAGCATGTCAGAATGTTGCAGAGCATACTTTGCGATTCGTGGTGATCACTAACCCGATTAAGAAACGTCTGTCTTTGGAGTGTCCAGGGGACCCCCATCCCCATGAAACCAGTGACTTGAGTGTAATTGTTGTCTTTGAATAAAAGTGTCATTTCCGTTCGATTCATTGGGTATTTTAGTTACCTTCTGTATTGTACTGTACTATACTTTAGCAGCTCTTTCAATGTATGGCCAAAGTTTCATAGAGTTATATGAGCCTTGCGTAGCTCGTGTTCGTGCCATATCTCATTTGACATCCTGTTTTTACCGTACTACCACCTCGTTATGTTAATTTCAATTACTGGTGTCACTGAGTTGCCGCCTTGCCTGCCCGTGAGCGGCAGCAGCGGCGCTTATCGATATAAGCCCTGGCGTATTATTTTTGCTGACTGCTATTACTTCCCGGTTGTCGTGCCTTCGGAGATAGTTCAGATCTTCCAGTGAGTTGGGAGGCGCTAGCAGTGCAGTTATGACCTGGCAGTGTTTGACTTAGGAGTAGAAGTACAATGCCGACAAGGATCTCCGAAATTCACGCAACAGACGTACTACTTATGCCTGACACCAAACTGAATCCCACCACAGAAAATAACACTAAAATGTGGTTACTGCTAATTTTTTTCAATTATACAGTTAACATTAGAGGAGATGACAAGTTACCAACTTCATTAACTACGTGAAAATGATCTGTTCGGAGACAGATATGTTCAGTGACTTAAAAAGGTACTCGTCAACTTGTTGGAAATAACCTTTGAAAAACTCGGCATAGGTAGCCTACAGGAGAAATGAAGTATGACAGGGAAGAGAATACTTTATTTGAAATGCTGCAGTTGAAGTCTGAAGACAAAACAAAAAAATTTAAAGTTCAAGTAAGTTCTTTTTATTATAGTAATATTTCTCTTATATAAATTATTTCTCTGTTACATAAAATTTTAACTAATGGAAATATGTTTTCGAAACAAGATACAGACCAATTTTAGAAGATTAACACAAAGTTAAACTAGAACATCTAATTTTGAGTTTAGCATGTACGAGGGCTATTCCGAAAGTAAGGTCCGATCGGTCACGAAATGGAAACGACTATGAAAATCCGATAAAGCTTTGCACAGATGTGTTGGGTAGTGTCTCTAGTATAACCCCAGTTAGCATCACGTCGCTCTTCTCATTTCTGAGCTCGCAGTGAGTGCGTAAAGATGTCTAGAAAATAGTGTCTGCCGCCAAGTACGGGGGCCTGGTGAGAAATTTCCCCTGAAGCTATGCAGCTAACATTACATAACTGTCGTGCTGTTTCGTCTTCAAGACAATTCTCAGCCGCATTCTGCAGGGGCAATGAAGATGCTCCTGCATCGTTTTCAAATGGAAATGTGAGAGTACCCACAATACAGCCCGTAATTGTCTCCCTCTGAGTTTCAGCTCTGGTCACATGAACCGCTGGTTATGAAGACAACATTTCGGCACAAGACAACGCGCCGTAGGCCAGCGTAGAGAATTGGCGGAGAGCACTGGCGGCTGCCTTCTATAGCGAGGGTATGGGAAAGTTGGTACAACGCTACGATACACGTCTAAGTCGGGTCGGCGACTATGGAGATAAGTAGCTGCAAGGTGTATCTAACTGTTGCAAATAAAACATTTTTGATTTTTACCGTGGTTTCCATTTCGCGACCTATCGGACCTTACTTTCGGAATAGCCCTCGTATATTAGAAGAAACTCTTCATTGCTGACGAAGAAAGACACAAGTCAACAAAAGTACGTTTAGAAAATCAAATTTTCACAAGAAAGTCTCCATTTGGTTCATTCATGGTTATAGCAACTTAAAGTATGGAAAGAAGTATTTAAAAAAAGTATGAAAATGTATGAAAAAAGGGAGAGTGAGACAGACGCGAAAGGCAAAGATTACATGTTCAGAAAGAAAAGTGGTGCACGTGGTACAATGTGAACGCAAAGTCGTGGTAACGATGCCTCTTCATGCTTCACTTTTTATAAAATCTTTCCCCCGATATAATGACGTGCATAAGAACGTTGTGACCATTAGTGATACAGCATATGACATGCGAAGCGATGCATTGGAGTTCGTAATGAAACCGTGTGTACAAAGATTACGTGAAGAAAGTAGGTTCGTGCACAGTTAAGTGACTTTTCTTTGCTGGCCGGAGCGACCGAGCGGTTCAAGGCTCTTCAGTCTGGAACCGCGTGACCGCTACGGTCGCAGGTTCGATTCTTGCCTCGGGCACGGATGTGTGTGATGTCCTTAGGTCAGTTAGGTTTAAGTAGTTCGAAGTTCTAGCGGACTGATGACCAAAGAAGTTACGTCCCATAGTGCTCAGTTAGGTTGAAGCAATTCTAAGTTCTAGGGAACTGATGAGCTCAGAAATTAAGTCCCATAGTGCTCAGACCCATTTGAACCATTTGACTTTTCTGCTCGAATGATGTCACGCTAGTTGTTAGTATAGTGATTCTGCTGAAAGCAGGTTGCTTTATTATTTCATGGTGTTTTTATTTCGGAGTGTTGTTACGCTAGTTGGTAGTACACTTTTTTTATTTTAGGTTTTGGAACTGATTTGTGGTGCCTTATTGAACATTGCATATTTGAAAAATTTTAGGTATGGGGGCCCAACAACATAATAACCCTTCGTACTGTGTGGGGCGGCCGTGGGGTGGATGGACTGCTGTGGCCTGTTGTGGGGTTGTGAACCACTGAGGGCTACGGCGGGAAGAAGCCTCTCCCTCGTTTCTACGTTCACGGTTCAATACACACAATACACATTTTAACGTGGAATCCGATTCACGCATTGTTTCTGGCCACTCCTCACGTCGTTGAGAGATGAAGACTGTATTAAAGAGTGCTGGTTGAATATTCTTTGCCTATCGACAGGTATGTGCCGATCGATGGGCTGTGTGTCGTGCAACGCTGGGAGGACGGCGGCGGAAGCCAGGACGGTTGTTCCACGGTGGACGCGGAGCGATAACAAGTAAGTGCGGGCTGTATGGAGGGCGGGATGTAACGGAACGTGTGTGTAACAAGCGGGGCTACGACAGTCGATGTTCTGTGACTGACGTGGAAATTTGCAGTGGTTACTATGGTTAAGTCTGTGGAGACTTTAAGTCACTGCCTTCAGAGGGAAACGAGGCCCGCATAGCACGGATAAGACGGAATGCTGCTTTTCATTGAACGTGCTAGGTAGGAGCAGCTTCGTTTTCTGTAGCTTCTTGGGCTGAGCCAAGAGTCTGTTATACGGTAGTCCTGAGTAACTAACTATTGAAAGGAATTTGCTGCTCTAAACTGACATCATTCGTCGCTTGTGCTCACTCTGTTTTGCCGCAAACTCATGGGCGGCGTAGTTGGTCTTCTTCTTGTGGCCCCCTAAGTGTTATAGTACTCATAAAACGGAACAGACGTTACTAGTGCGTATACTGTAGTGTAAGAATAAAGTCCACAGTACGGTGATGTGGGAACTGGAGTATAGAGCGTTTTTGGTATCAAAACATTTTCACCTGGCTTTGGAGTGCTAAGCGTGTTCTCACTCCTCACATAGATTTTTCCGTATCTTGCTGGGCAGCAGGAGCTGAATCGTAGACTATCTCTGTTTCAGATGAACTGTCCACCAGTTATCTGTGCAGACAGTAAATAGAAAGACCCAAACAAGTAACGGCAGTTAGATGAGTGGAGACGTACCAGCCTGGTGACAAAAGATGGAAGTGGAAAACCCACTTCGCCGATAATCGCAAGTTATGTAACTGTTTATGTTTAATTACTGTTACCTAAATTATTGGAGTTGTAGACACTTGTGAGAAGCGACGCTTGTGAGAAACTGGAATGTGGCGACACTTGTGAGAAATCCGGGATGCTAATGGACCGCCACGGAGTGTGTTGCAAATGCTGCGCTACTGCCTGCTCGGCCACTACCTGCTGCCGCTTAGTTTCACTCAGCGCTCGGCTTGTGCTGGCACGGGCAGCTGCCGAGGGACATTCACACTCCTCCAGTGCAGCAAGGTTACCTTATTTCCGAATTTTTTCGGGCAAGGAAGAGTAGCCTTAGTCAAATTAGAAAAAGAAGCTGATTTTGCCCCCACGATATCATGGCAACCATTAGTTGCAGCACAGTTACCCGTAAGACATTTTTCATTGGAATTTTTGTTCTGATTAATCTTACATAGGGCATAATTCCTCCCCATGAACCATAGACCTTGCTATTGGTGGGGAGACTTGCGTGCCTCAGCGATACACATAACCGTACCGCAGGTGCAACCACAACGGAGGGGTATCTGTTGAGAGGCCAGACAAACGTATGGTTCCTGAAGAGGGGCAGCACCCTTTCCAGTAGTTGCAGGGGCAACAGTCAGGATGATTGACGGATCTGGCCTTGTAACACTAACCAAAACAGCCTTGCTGTGCTGGTACTGCGAACGGCTGAAAGCAAGGGGAAACTACAGCCGTAATTTTTACCGAGGGCATGCAGCTTTACTGTATGGATAAATGATGATGGCGTCCTCTTGGGTAAAATATTCCGGAGGCGGGGACTACTCAAGAGGACGTCGTTATCAGGAGAAAGAAAACTGGCGTTCTACGGATCGGAGCATGGAATGTCAGATCCCTTAATCGGGAAGGTGGGTTAGAAAATTTAAAAAGGGAAATGGATAGGTTAAAGTTGGATATAGTGGGAATTAGTGAAGTTCGGTGGCAGGAGGAAGAAGACATTTGGTCAGGTGAATACAGGGTTATAAATACAAAATCAAATAGGTCTAATGCAGGAGTAGGTTTAATAATGAATAAAGCAATAGGAATGCGGGTAAGCTACTAGAAACAGCACAGCGAACGCATTGTTGTGGCCAAGATAGACACGAAGCCCACGCCTACGACAGTAGTACAAGTCTATATGCCTACTAGCTCTGCAGATGACAAAGAAATTGAAGAAATGTATGATGAGATAAAAGAAATTATACAGATAGTGAAAGGAGACGAAAATTTAGTAGTCATGGGTGACTGGAATTCGGTAGTAGGAAAAGGAAGAGAAAGAAACGTTGTAGGTGAATATGGATTGGGGTTAAGAAATGAAAGAGGAAGCCACCTGGTGGAAATTTGCACAGAGCACAGCTTAATCATAGCTAACACGTGGTTCAAGAATCATAAAAGAAGGTTGTATGCATGGAAGAAACCTGGACATACTGACAGGTTTCAGATAGATTACATAATGGTAAGACAGAGATTTAGGAATCAGGTTTTAAATTGTAAGACATTTCCAGGGGCATATGTGGACTCTGACCACATTCTATTGGTTATGAACTGCAGATTAAAACTGAATAAACTGCAAAAAGGTGGGAGTCTAAGGAGATGGGACCTGGATAAACTGACTAAACCAGAGGTTGTACAGAGTTTCAGGGAGAGTATAAGGGAACAATTGACAAGAATGGGGGAAAGAAATACAGTAGAAGAAGAATGGGTAGCTTTGAGGGATGAAGTAGTGAAGGCAGCAGAGGATCAAATAGGTAAAAATATGAGGGCTAGTAGAAATCCTTGGGTGACAGAAGAGATATTGAATTTAATTGATGAAAGGAGAAAATATAAAAATTCAGTAAATGAAGCAGGCAAAAAGGAATACAAACGTCTCAAAAGTGAGATCGACAGGAAGTGCAAAATGGCTAAGCAGGCATGGCTAGAGGACAAATGTAAGGATGTAGAGGCTTATCTCACTAGGGGTAAGATAGATACTGCTTACAGGAAAATTAAAGAGACCTTTGGAGAAAAGAGAACCACTTGTATGAATATCAAGAGCTCAGATGGAAACCCAGTTCTAAGCAAAGAAGGGAAAGCAGAAAGGTGGAAGGAGTATATAGAGGTCCTATACAAGGGCGATGTACTTTAGGACAATATTAAGGAAATGGAAGAGGATGTAGATGAAGATGAAATGGGAGATACGATACTGTGTGAAGAGTTTGACAGAGCACTGAAAGACATGAGTCGAAACAAGGCCCCGGCAGTAGACAATATTCCATTAGAACTACTGACGGCTTTGGGAGAGCCAGTCCTGACAAAACTCTACCATCTGGTGAGTAAAATGTATGAGACAGGCGAAATACCCTCAGACTTCAAGAAGAATATAATAATTCCAATCCCAAAGAAAGGAGGCGTTGACAGATGTGAAAATTACCGAACTATCAGTTTAATAAGTCACGGCTGCAAAATACTAACGCGAATTCTTTACAGAAGAATGGAAAAACTGGTAGAAGCCGACCGCGGGGAAGATCAGTTTGGATTCCGTAGAAATATGGGAACACGTGAGGCAATACTGACCCTACGACTTATTTTAGAAGCTAGATTAACAAAAGGCAAACCTACGTTTCTAGCATTTGTAGACTTAGAGAAAGCTTTTGACAATGTTGACTGGAATACTCTCTTTCAAATTCTGAAGGTGGCAAGTGTAAAATACAGGGAGCGAAAGGCTATTTACAATTTGTACAGAAACCAGATGGCAATTATAAGTGTCGAGGGACATGAAAGGGAAGCAGTGGTTGGGAAGGAAGTGAGACAGGGTTGTAGCCTCTCCCTGATATTGTTCAATCTCTATATTGAGCAAGCAGTAAAAGAAACAAAAGAAAAATTCGGAGTAGGTATTAAAATCCATGGAGAAGAAATAAAAACGTTGAGGTTCGCCGATGACATTGTAATTCTGTCAGAGACAGTACAGGACTTGGAAGAGCAGTTGAACGGATTGGACAGTGTCTTAAAAGGAGGATATAAGATGAACATCAACAAAAGCAAAACGAGGATAACGGAATGTAGTCGAATTAAGTCGGGTGATGCTGAGGGAATTAGACTGGGAAATGAAACGCTTAAAGTAGTAAAGGAGTTTTGCTATTTGGGAAGCAAAATAGCTGATGATGGTCGAAGTAGAGAGGATATAAAATGTAGACTGGCAATGGCAAGGAAAGCGTTTCTGAAGAAGAGAAATTTGTTAACATCGAGTATAGATTTAAGTGTCAGGAAGTCGTTTCTGAAAGTATTTGTATGGAGTGTAGCCATGTATGGAAGTGAAACATGGACGATAAATAGTTTTCACAAGAAGAGAATAGAAGCTTTTGAAATGTGGTGCTTCAGAAGAATACTGAAGATTGGATGGGTAGATCACATAACTAATGAGGAGGTATTGAATAGAATTGGGGAGAAAAAGAGTTTGTGGCACATCTTGACAAGAAGAAGGGACCGGTTGGTAGGTCATGTTCTGAGGCATCAAGGGATCACAAATTTAGCATTTGAGGGCAGCTATAAGGTAAAAACCGTAGAGGGAGACCAAGAGATGAAGACACTAAGCAGATTGAGAAGGATGTAGGCTGCAGTACGTACTGGGAGATGAAGAAGCTTGAACAGGATAGAGTGGCATGGAGAGCTGCGTCAAACCAGTCTCAGGACTGAAGATCACAACAACAGGGCATAATTTTCGCTCAACCTCATACTTAACGATGAATTTTACAGAAACTATAGAAACCGAAAATGTTTACCATCTTTCAACCTCTGCCGGCCGTGGTGGTCAAGCGTTTCTAGGCACTGCAGTCTGGAACCGCGCGACCGCTATGGTCGCAGGTTCGAATCCTGACTCGGGCATGGATGTGTGTGGTGTCCTTAGGTTAGTTAGGTTTACGTAGTTCTAGGTTCTAGGGGACTGATGACCTCAGATGTTAAGTCCCATAGTGCTCAGAGCCATTTGAACCATTTTCAACCTCTCACCCAAAATTTGATATGACAGGAGTGGCAACCTTTTGCCATGTATTAAGAGGAGCCAGCTAAAGATTTTGGTTCTCAGTAGAAACTTTTTCTTTAATTATTTCGAATTAAACCTCAATTTTTTCATATCACGCATGGAAGTGTACTGAGATCTAATGTGAATCCTGCTAGCAATTAGCGTTAAGGAATGCAATTTATGTATTCAATCAAGATGTAGTCATCGTCCACTCAAACAGATATTGTTTCTAAAATTCCCTACACAAAAATGCTGATTGTGATTGTTAGAAGAGTTATGACTTTTGAGATTTCATTAGTGAATCTTTTACAATTTGCAAGAGACATTTAGCCGACTTTGTGTCGTTTCTAGGGAACATCTCGAGGAGGTAGTCTCTCTTCGTCCCGCATTATATTTATTTACAATATTTACAGGATGATTATTTATTTACAATTTTTACAATAGGGCTATCGGAGTGAACTGAACCCCTTTTCAACATTTATAAGTGATGCTGTAGCTTCAGACTTTTCCTTTTCATGGTAATTTCTGTGCATAAGCCATCCAAGTAAGAAATGATTTTATATTGTCCTCAACTTGGGGTCTTGTAAGGGTCTTAGAAACTACCTCATCTGTCTTAATTGCGGAATTCTTTCTTCTTTTCTCACCTAGATTTAAAACTAGTCGGTGCCCATGATATTCAGCGTCTTCTCTGAGAATTTTTACTAAGGAGTAAAAATTTGGATGAACCTTCGAAATTAATGTATTTGTCCTTCGATTCGATCCTTCTGAAACAGTGTTGGTGCTGTGACACCTTCCTGCGCAGTTCCATATATCAACAAAATAGTTGTAAAATCCTGCAGATTTTCATTATCTGGCATGCTCTCCTGAATGTATAACCACCCATCATCTAACATGTCCAGAGGAATGTGAGCCAAAAGTGGAACACAAGCTTATGTGAAAACGAATTTCTTCGTTTTCCTTGTAGGCACCAACAAGGCCGTAATTCTGCACTTGCCTCCACAAGCACTGATTTAAATCGTAGTTGCAGCCATTAATCTTTGCATCAGGAAACAAATGTGTTACTGATTGGATTATTGCAGCTTCAAAATCCATCATGATAGCTGTAGGATTCCATCCAGGTACGGTGCTCTCAACAGCTGTGAAAAAGCGATCGTACGTTTCTCGCTTTTTATTGGGTAGCAAGGCGTACACGGTTGGAACTGTGTTTGTTTCCTCCTCACAAGGGAACCTCCCCATCGCACCCCCCTCAGATTTAGTTATAAGTTGGCACAGTGGATAGGCCTTGAAAAACTGAACACAGATCAATCGAGAAAACAGGAAGAAGTTGTGTGAAACTATGAAAAAAATTAGTAAAATATACAAACTGAGTAGTCCATGCGCAACATATGCAACACCAAGGAGACTGTAGCATAAGGAGCGCCGTGGTCCCGTGGTTAGCGTGAGTAGCTGCGGAACGAGAGATCCTTGGTTCAAGTCTTGCCTCGACTGAAAATTTTACTTTCTTTATTTTCGCAAAGTTACGATCTGTCCGTTCGTTAAGTGACGTCTCTGTTCACTGTAATAGGTTTAGTGTCTGTGTTTTGCGACGGCACCGCAAAACCGTGCGACTAGCAGACGAAAGGACGTGCCTCTCCAATGGGAACCGAAAACATTTGATCGCAAGGTCATAGTTCAACCGACCGAGCGAGGTGGCGCAGTGGTTAGCACACTGGACTCGCATTCGGGAGGACGACGGTTCAATCCCGTCTCCGGCCATCCTGATTTAGGTTTTCCGTGATTTCCCTAAATCGTTTCAGGCAAATGCCGGGATGGTTCCTTTGAAAGGGCACGGCCGATTTCCTTTCCAATCCTTCCCTAACCCAAGTTTGCGCTCCGTCTCTAATGACCTCGTTGTCGACTGGACGTTAACCACTAACCACCACCACCACCACCATAGTTCAACCGATTCCTCCACAGGAAAACATCTGATATATTCTATACGACACTGGTGACGGCATGTGCGTCACATGACAGGAATATGTTGTCGACCCACCTAACTTGTACACTTAGGGAATGGGTAAAAAGATTCTTCTACCTTGCCCGATTTAGGTTTTCTTGTGGATGTGATAATCACTCCCAAAAAAGTGATGAAAACATAAGAGTTTGTCACATAAACTGAAAATAAAAATTTAAACTTTTCGCTCGAGGGAAGACTTGAACCTAGGACCTCTCGTTTGGCAGCTGCTCTCGCTAACCACGGGACCACGGCGCTCCGTGACAACCATTGTCCTTGATGTTGCCTATGTTCGCATGGACTACTCAGTTTGTATATTTTACTAATTTTTTTCATAGTTCCACACAACTTCTTCCGGTTTTCTCGACTGATCTGTGTTCAGTTTCTCAAGGTCTATCCACTGTGCCAATTTATAATTAAATCTGAGCGGGGTGCGATCGGGAGGTTCCCTTGTCAGAAATAGAAATATCGGCATGGACAATAAATAACTGTCCAAACTGCTTGCTGGAGCTTTTGAACGTTCCATCGACAAAGACCGAATTGCAATCTGTTAAACTGGCGAACAGAAATATCCTATCATTTGGTCCTCTGTCGTCATCTGTAACTAAAAATTTGCTCCCATCATTCATTAGCAAATGATGTTCTTGCAGAAATATTCCCACAGCATCGGTCGGATCTTGTGTGCATCCCATGCTTTTTGCCTGATGCGTTGCAGCGATCGTTTCGCACTCCTGTGTGATGGCAGTGACGTGACGATGCAGCACTGAACTGCGGTGTGCTGCCTGTTTGGTGTCCCTGTAGACCGCCCGCTACCTGTTCGGCCGCGTCTCTTGACAAATGTCGCTCCTCACAACTGTCGCTCCTCACAAGTGTCGCAACCCAAAATTATTGTGCTATTAATTTTCTCTATGAGTGCATTAGATTGTAGTTTTGGATTTTAGTAATGCTATCGCTGGTTTCACATTTTTGTAATTCTGTTACTTGTGTTAAGAGAATTTTTTCTAAAACACGAAAAAATTGTAATAAAGAGATGTGTGGACCTACAACGACAGGCAATACGTGGAAGGTTCACATTAAAATCTTTGTTGGAAAATTTCTGAGCTGAGCTCGTTTTGGAGCCATATACACTCCTGGAAACTGAAATAAGAACACCGTGAATTCATTGTCCCAGGAAGGGGAAACTTAATTGACACATTCCTGGGGTCAGATACATCACATGATCACACTGACAGAACCACAGGCACATAGACACAGGCAACAGAGCATGCACAATGTCGGCACTAGTACAGTGTATATCCACCTTTCGCAGCAATGCAGGCTGCTATTCTCCCATGGAGACGATCGTAGAGATGCTGGATGTAGTCCTGTGGAACGGCTAGCCATGCCATTTCCACCTGGTGCCTCAGTTGGACCGGCGTTCGTGCTGGACGTGCCGACCGCGTGAGACGACGCTTCATCCAGTCCCAAACATGCTCAATGGGGGACAGATCCGGAGATCTTGCTGGCCAGGGTAGTTGACTTACACCTTCTAGAGCACGTTGGGTGGCACGGGATACATGCGGACGTGCATTGTCCTGTTGGAACAGCAAGTTCCCTTGCCGGTCTAGGAATGGTAGAACGATGGGTTCGATGACGGTTTGGATGTACCGTGCACTATTCAGTGTCCCCTCGACGATCACCAGTGGTGTACGGCCAGTGTAGGAGATCGCTCCCCACACCATGATGCCGGGTGTTGGCCCTGTGTGCCTCGGTCGTATGCAGTCCTGATTGTGGCGCTCACCTGCACGGCGCCAAACACGCATACGACCATCATTGGCACCAAGGCAGAAGCGACTCTCATCGCTGAAGACGACACGTCTCCATTCGTCCCTCCATTCACGCCTGTCGCGACACCACTGGAGGCGGGCTGCACGATGTTGGGGCGTGAGCGGAAGACGGCCTAACGGTGTGCGGGACCGTAGCCCAGCTTCATGGAGACGGTTGCGAATGGTCCTCGCCGATACCCCAGGAGCAACAGTGTCCCTAATTTGCTGGGAAGTGGCGGTGCAGTCCCCTACGGCACTGCGTAGGATCCTACGGTCTTGGCGTGCATCCGTGCGTCGCTGCGGTCCGGTCCCAGGTCGACGGGCACGTGCACCTTCCGCCGACCACTGGCGACAACATCGATGTACTGTGGAGACCTCACGCCCCACGTGTTGAGCAATTCGGCGGTACGTCCACCCGGCCTCCCGCATGCCCACTATACGCCCTCGCTCAGAGTCCGTCAACTGCACATACGGTTCACGTCCACGCTGTCGCGGCATGCTACCAGTGTTAAAGACTGCGATGGAGCTCCGTATGCCACGGCAAACTGGCTGACACTGACGGCGGCGGTGCACAAATGCTGCGCAGCTAGCGCCATTCGACGGCCAACACCGCGGTTCCTGGTGTGTCCGCTGTGGCGTGCGTGTGATCATTGCTTGTACAGCCCTCTTGCAGTGTCCGGAGCAAGTATGGTGGGTCTGACACACCGGTGTCAATGTGTTCTTTTTTCCATTTCCAGGAGTGTATATCCTACTAGTATTACGAGTTTGTTATTATCGCTATGAAATGTCGGATAACTTATATGGATCCGTGTGGTGCTGATTTCGAATTCAAGTTGTGTTGAAGCATCATTGATTTGAATGTCAATCAGCAAGGGCTTGTTGCCACTGAACTGTTCGTGTTCCTGAAACTAATCGTATTATGTTTTCTGTGAAGGTTCTGTTATGAGAGTTTTAGTAGCATGTCAGGTAAATGAAATATGTATTAATTTTTTAATAAACGTCACTCTGCACTCACTTTCGTTAATTTGAGTGGTTGAAATTACACAGCACAAAAGGCAGATCGAAAATTCCACGACCTCTCGAGTTCCAGTCAGATGCCGAACCACTAACCACGAGGCCCGTCATGCTTCTCGATGAAGGACGCTTTTACGGTTTACCACTATTGTTCCACATCAGCGTACCCAGTTAATGGCAAATATGATTAATTTTGCACATACAGACTTCAGGGGACACTTTAATTTTTTGTGAAATGTTAGAAGGAAAGAAGCTTAGGGTTAAACATTTCGTCGATGATGAGGTTATTAAAGACAAAGCAGAAGCTCGGATAGAGGAGGATGTGAAAGGACCACCAAAGGAAAGATCTCAGCATCTGCCTGAAGCGTTTTAAGGAAATCACAGAAAACTTAAAGTAGGATGGCCAGACGTCATGTCGACACGATATGCAGCATTAATCATTTGTACAATATGTTCGGAAATTCCAGTTGCAGACTTCTAGAGCTTGTAGACGGGTGCGAGTACATAATATTTTGACATGTCCGGAAACGTAACGTTTCCGTTCTACGACGGTTTCAATTCAAATGTTTAACCCATCCACTGCTGCATGAGGAATTGAATTAGGCGTGACACAGTTCAATTATTAGGCAAGAAGTCGAAATGAAACATAAATAAAACACCCATTTATCACTTAAGTACATTTGTATTACCACATGAACATAACGTGTTTGGTTTATTCCAAAGCGAAAAACCGCGCAGTACAGTACAACAGAAGCTCGATATGGCGACCACTATTGCTTTTTCAGACATTGTAGCTACGAAGCATGTTCTGGTACACACTCTGCACCCCATCTGGTGTCTCTTCAGTTTCTAATGCAGCGGCCGGGACTCGTGCCAGTAGATCTTCTTCCTCTGTCTCTACAGTAGTCTCGCAGCAAGGCAACGTTAGGTGACATCATGTGACAGTCTGACATAGTACACGTCATCCTTCTACCCTATTGCATACGAGCACAAGCAACTGTGAGACTTTTCTCTTTGTCTCAGCAGACGTGAGCGCGTTACACATCTGAACTGAAACTGTCGTGGAACGAAAACGGTACGTTTCCGGACGTGGGTTCCTGTTGAAAATACACTCCTGGAAATGGAAAAAAGAACACATTGACACCGGTGTGTCAGACCCACCGTACTTGCTCCGGACACTGCGAGGGGGCTGTACAAGCAATGATCACACGCACGGCACAGCGGACACACCAGGAACCGCGGTGTTGGCCGTCGAATGGCGCTAGCTGCGCAGCATTTGTGCACCGCCGCCGTCAGTGTCAGCCAGTTTGCCGTGGCATACGGAGCTCCATCGCAGTCTTTGACACTGGTAGCATGCCGCGACAGCGTGGACGTGAACCGTATGTGCAGTTGACGGACTTTGAGCGAGGGCGTATAGTGGGCATGCGGGAGGCCGGGTGGACGTACCGCCGAATTGCTCAACACGTGGGGCGTGAGGTCTCCACAGTACATCGATGTTGTCGCCAGTGGTCGGCGGAAGGTGCACGTGCCCGTCGACCTGGGACCGGACCGCAGCGACGCACGGATGCACGCCAAGACCGTAGGATCCTACGCAGTGCCGTAGGGGACCGCACCGCCACTTCCCAGCAAATTAGGGACACTGTTGCTCCTGGGGTATCGGCGAGGACCATTCGCAACCGTCTCCATGAAGCTGGGCTACGGTCCCGCACACCGTTAGGCCGTCTTCCGCTCACGCCCCAACATCGTGCAGCCCGCCTCCAGTGGTGTCGCGACAGGCGTGAATGGAGGGACGAATGGAGACGTGTCGTCTTCAGCGATGAGAGTCGCTTCTGCCTTGGTGCCAATGATGGTCGTATGCGTGTTTGGCGCCGTGCAGGTGAGCGCCACAATCAGGACTGCATACGACCGAGGCACACAGGGCCAACACCCGGCATCATGGTGTGGGGAGCGATCTCCTACACTGGCCGTACACCACTGGTGATCGTCGAGGGGACACTGAATTGTGCACGGTACATCCAAACCGTCAACGAACCCATCGTTCTACCATTCCTAGACCGGCAAGGGAACTTGCTGTTCCAACAGGACAATGCGCGTCCGCATGTATCCCGTGCCACCCAACGTGCTCTAGAAGGTGTAAGTCAACTACCCTGGCCAGCAAGATCTCCGGATCTGTCCCCCATTGAGCATGTTTGGGACTGGATGAAGCGTCGTCTCACGCGGTCTGCACGTTCAGCACGAACGCTGGTCCAACTGAGGCGCCAGGTGGAAATGGCATGGCAAGCCGTTCCATACATCCAGCATCTCTACGATCGTCTCCATGGGAGAATAGCAGCCTGCATTGCTGCGAAAGGTGGATATACACTGTACTAGTGCCGACATTGTGCATGCTCTGTTGCCAGTGTCTATGTGCCTGCGGTTCTGTCAGTGTGATCATGTGATGTATCTGACCCCAGGAATGTGTCAATAAAGTTTCCCCTTCCTGGGACAATGAATTCACGGTGTTCTTGTTTCAATTTCCAGGAGTGTATTATGTACTCACTCTCCTCTACAACACCTAGAAGTTTGTTAGGGGAATTTCCGAACCCCCTAATGTTATTTAACCACAACCAATTAACAAACCTCTCTTACACGCATTGTCATGTGAGAGATCAATCTCATGATCGCGTTAATATTGTATGGACCTAAATTTTTGGTAGGGCAGTGCAAAAAATCGCGTGAGAACAATTCAAGAGGTAAAACGATACCAAAGGACTCACCTAGTTTGTGACGAACAACGGAACAGAGAGTTAAACAGCACAAGGATTTGGTTATGACATTTGTTGGTGTACAGAAAGAATATAGATAGTGTTATTTTGGATAAGATATTTGGAACCGCCGGATATTACGGATAAGGTATAGATAGTGAGACACGGACTGTGGAAAAACCGGAACAGAAGAGGATCGCAGCATTCGAAATGTGGTGCAACAGACGAATGCTGAGATTTAGGTGGACTGACAAGGTAAAGAATGGGGAGGTTCTGAGCAGAATAGAGGAAAGGAATGTGTGGAAAACGCTGACAAGGATGAGCGGCAGGATAATAGGAAATCCGTTAAGACATGAGGAAATGACTTCCGTGGTACTGGAGGGCAAAACCTGTACAGGAAGACAGAGATTGGAATACATCCAGCAAATAATTGAGGACGTAGGTTGCAAGTGCTACTCTGAGACGAAGAGGTTGGCACAGTTGACGAATTTGTGTCGTACCGCATCAAACCGGTCAGAAGACTGATGACTAAAAGAAAAATATTGAAAGTAAAAGGTATGGATGAATGATTTACAAATCTGAATGTGGGTAACGAGGCGGAGACTAGTGAAATACTAGCTGATGACAAATGGGGTGAAGACAATACTGAAAGTCGTGTCTACTGCGTAATATTCTGATGATAAACAAAAATTCAGGTGATTAATATTTTCATCCGTGGTAAGACGGCAGACGCTCCAGCTATTAATGTTGATTAACATAATTTTAAACGTAACGTACTGGGAGATCCAGCAGATTTATGTCCATTCTGTGTCTTACCCCAAAGGCCATCCGCTCCTGTAAGCCTCCATTCTTTTCCGTCCCCTCCAGTATCGCTTCGGTCTACATGAATATGAGATTTTCATTCCTTTTCCCATATATTATTAATTCCTCAATTTCGACAAAATTCTCTCCATTCATTTTTTCTTTTGCTACAGGCCAGTACTAGTATAAGGCCTAGTATAATGGAATAAATCTGCTGATTTCATCCCTTTCTCTAAACGACCGTCCTATTCATAATTATAGCAGCACCGGTTTTAAAGTTCACTAACCTTGTAGTTGTTACTGTACACAAACCCGATCAAACGCCCTTTCTCCTTCAAATTTCATTTCCTTAACTTTTATGTCAACTTATACATTTCTCTCTTCACATATCCTGCTTCTCCGGCAAAATTGTAGCCTCTTAACATTACACGCTATGGTCGCAAGAAGTTGACATTGGTTGTTCCTTTTCTCGTTAACGCGTTTCTGTGTAGTCCCGTTACGGAGATTGTGATATAATTCTCATCAAGCCACCAAAAAATGGTTCAAATGGCTCTGAGCACTATGGGACTCAACTCCTGTGATCATAAGTCCCCTAGAACTTAGAACTACTTAAACCTAACTAACCTAAGGACAGCACACAACACCCAGCCATCACGAGGCAGAGAAAATCCCTGACCCCGCCGATCAAGCCACCACTTTCTGTGTTCACATATCATTAGCAAGCACGCTATCTATACGTGATAGATTCATACTGAAAACTCTATGATTTTCTAAGCTAAATAAACTCACAATAATAGTTCTGATGTAGGGTAACCCACACTTTTGTCTACAGTATGTGGTTGCTCGTAATTTTCTTCTCTTAATAGAAGATACTTTTCTTATTTAAAGAACAGATGTCAACCTAAATTCTCTTTCTTGGTTTCGATATTGAAGATTATGATTCAAATTTCTGACTTTTACTGACACTCAGAATCACAGCGACGTTATATTTATATTATATTTATTTATTATAAATATTGTCCATCATGACCTGATATCACCAAACCTACGTTAGGATCACATGGTTTTAATGAGTTTTCGTAAAGAGGTTTTCGATATAACTGATCAAGAAAGCAAAATACATCTGCTTGTCCTACACAAGTCGAGATTTTTAGTAGTACAAATTAACTGAGACATCGACTTGAAAATGTTGATTACTTTGCACATAAAATGCCGACGCGAAATACGATACCAGATTCATATTTCTATCGTTTGTTATGGATGATGAAATTTTACCGAGCTATTCTTCTCATAATACTCATCCTCATGTCTACCAAGTACAGTAATCTCCTCGTAAACGTTATATGGATAAATAATAACACATACTGTCTCACAGAATCACTTTTATGTTATTAATAACTGAAAGCCTTGAGACAACAATATGCTATGCCACTAACCTTGGGTTCAGAGAAAAGGGAAACCAAATATATAAGTAATTCCAGTGAGTTTAGGATATCCATTTTTTACATTTCTTCAACATTCAAAAGATGAAATATCCGGACGATGTAGAACAGTACATTAAAACATTGATCAAAAAACTAGTATATTGCTCTTATTTTCTAGTATATTGCTCTTATTTTCTTCGTTGCGGTGGTGTCAGTGTCTGTTTTGAATTGTAGGTAGAAAATATGGTGAATTGGCGGGATAAAGTTTGAGTAGTTCGTTGATATCTTCCATGTTACGAATACTCAGAGGCAGGGTCGTGGAGATTTTTCACCCAATATCGACTTCGGAAATTCTCCAACGTTTCTTAACTGTACATTCACTAAAGTCACGATCTACATCATGCTGTACAAACATCCATCAGCGATGAATTTCCAAGATTTTAAACGACACTGCTTTGGAGAAATCCAAAGCCTTGCCATTACTGCATTTCGATTTTCTGGCGATTTAAGTTGTATAACGGCTTATTGGAAGAATATTCTCTTTGTAATAAATTTTACTGAAAATTACTTTTTCTTACTCGATTTTGCGATTAAGTAACACTAGCTTTCAGTGGAATATTTTGATAACGGCAGTCCTTTAAATTTTTTAATTCGAGAAGATTCACGATCACAGGGTAAATGAATGTGCCGGTAAGAAATATCTGTTCTCTGCAAAATGAAACATTTTCGTCAAAAGCATATGTTGCCATAGGAGTACAATAGACCGATTTTTGAAAAATTTACAGTATTTTTTTGTTTCCAGTCTTTTACGACTGTTTGTAATTTATAATGCAGCTCCCAGCTTCATCTCTACCTTTCCTCCCTTTAATTATATTCCACACTAACATAAAACGTAAATCTTATACACAGCCATGCACACTAAAAATTTTGAATTCATATTTCCTCTTGTAGAATGTTGGGCCAGCTGCAAAAAATGTTGTCAGAAGAGCTTGATGAAGATTCATTCCTATAAAATTGGCATCATTAACACTTGAAAGGCTTCTGTTACAAATGTCATTCACGTTATTTGTCATCATCCGTATTATAAGTCACTAGCAGAGCTCAAAGAGTTTCCATTCTCTGTTTTCGTCTGCTGGTGGGCTCAAATGTCTGGTTGAAGGTGAAGCATAACTGCACGTTCTATTTTGAATGTTGAGCCCTGTCTACCAGTCAGGTGTGTAGATGATTCGGATTTTATTTCGTATGGCCGACGTGGATACGGAAGAAGGTACTTTCTTTTACTCCGTCACTGATTCTGGGCTGTTAAATGTTCCACTGTTTCTTCGCGTGGTCGGCGACTGCAACGGGTAATTTGCTCTGTGAGCTAAACTAAGATATTAGTGTCTTGTCTCCTACCTAGATGGGCATTCATAAGCTGCAGTATTCCGGATTTCTGGTGTGACTTTTGCTTCTTAATTTTTGTGTTGCTGTAACTGCATTTTACATGTTCCTTCATGCGCTGTTGTGCGTTCTTGACAGTATCACTAGATTTCTTTCTCCGACTGAATACACTGCTGTCCATTAAAATTGCTACACCAAGAAGAAATGCAGATGATAAACGGGTATTCATTGGACAAATATATTATTCTATAACTGGCATGTGATTACATTTTCACGCAATTTGGGTGCATAGATCCTGAGAAATCAGTACCCAGAACAACCACCTCTGGCCGTAATAAAGGCCTTGATACGCCTGGGCATTGAGTCAAACAGAGCTTGGATAACGTGTACAGGTACAGCTGCCCATGCAGCTCCAACACGATACCACAGTCCATCAAGAGTAGTGACTGGCGTATTGTGAAAAGCCAGTTGCTCGGCCCCCATTGACCAGATGTTTTCAATTGGTGAGAGATCTGGAGATTGTGGTTGCCAGGGCAGCAGTCTAACATTTTCTGTATCCAGAAAGACCCGTACAGGACCTGCAACATGCGGCCGTGCATTATCTTGCTGAAATGTAGGATTTCGCAGGGTTCGAACGAAGGGTAGAGCCCCGGGTCGTAACACATCTGAAATGTAGCGTCCACTGTTCAAAGTGCCGTCAATGCGAACAAGAGGTGACCGACACGTGTAACCAATCTCACCCCATACCATCACGCCGGGTGATATGCCAGTATGATGATGACAAATACATGCTTCAATGTGCGTTCACCGTGATGTCGCCAAACAGGGATCGATCATCATGATGCTGTAAACAGAAGCTGGATTCATCCGAAAAAATGACGTTTTGCCATTCGTGCACCCAGGTTCGTCGTTGAGTACACCATCACCGGTGCTCCTGTCTGTGATGCAGCGTCAAGGGTAACCGCAGCCATGGTCTCCGAGCTGATAGTCCATGCTGCTGCAAACGTCGTCCAACTGTTCGTGCAGATGGTTTTTGTCTTGCAAACGTCCCCATCTGTTGACTCAGGGATTGAGACGCGGCTGCACGTTCCGTTACAGCCATGCGGATAAGATGCATGTCATCTCGACTGCTAGTGATACGAGGCTGTTGGGATCCCGCAAGGCGATTCCATATTCTGCTAACAGTCATTTGATCTCGACCAATGCGAGCAGCAATGTCGCGATACGATAAACCGCAATCGCGATAGGCTACAAAAATGGTTCAAATGGCTCTGAGCACTATGGGACTCAACTGCTGAGGTCATTAGTCCCCTAGAACTTAGAACTACTTAAACCTAACTAACCTAAGGACATCTCAAACATCCATGCCCGAGGCAGGATTCGAACCTGCGACCGGAGCGGTCTTGCGGTTCCAGACTGCAGCGCCTTTAACCGCACGGCCACTTCGGCCGGCCAATAGGCTACAATACGACCATTATCGAAGTCGGAAACGTGATGGTACGCATTTCTCCTCCTCACACGAGACATCACAACAACGTTTCACCAGGCAACGCCGGTCGACAGCTGTTTGTGTATGAGAAATTGGTTGGAAGCTTTCCTCATGTCAGCAAATTGTAGGTGTCACCACCAGCGCCAACCTTGTGTGAATGCTCTGAAAAGGTAATCATTTGCATATCACAGCATCTTCTTCCTGACGGTTAAATTTCGCGTCTGTAGCACGTCATCTTCGTGGTGTAGCAATTTTAACGGCCAGTAATGTATGTAAGTGTTATGATTTGACAAAATTAAAATCGCCCAGTGTAACTGTATGTTGTTTGCTCTGGGAGCTGATGGAGTGGAAGTACAAAATATGAAATATTAGTTCATTTGATTATAATAATGATAAAAATATTTACTTAACTTCATTCTATTGCCACAAGGATGTGCGGTATATTTACAACTATCTTTGAATATTAAAGCATCACTTTACTAAACTCTTCTCTTGAAGTACAAAGTTCATGAAGTTCAGAATTACATTTCAATCTAAGACATGACATACACTGTCGTCCTATCTAAGACGATGTTATCTGCTTGATCAGAGGTCACGAATTGGGTTGAGACTTCATCTGCTCGGCTGTACCTCGGTGTCCATGAGGTGGCGCTGCGGTGCTGGCAGAGAATGCGTGGCTCCGCCAGATCCTTCTGTGACATGGATGCGAGGTGCTGTTATGGCATCATGTTGTTATGGCATCATGTTTATTGGACGACGCCACAGTAAGGATGAATACTGTTGTTTCATTAAGTATATCCGCGAATGTGGATAGAGAATCATGTTACTTTCCCATTCAGTTGATAGTACTACGGGGATCTGAGAATGTATGAAGAGCTTATTTCAACAGTGGTACAAGTCTATTTTTGTTCATATTGAGATACAGAGTCCTAAAGTTAAACGAGCGCTAAAAAATCTGCAGTTGAGATACCAGAAATATTCAAGCATATGGCTTCTTGCTAGAGATGAACCTTTCTTTGTGTTTGATTGGCTCATTAATTTCAGAAGCATTGTAGACAGAAAAGTGGAGATAACGGACTTGTACCATTATTGAAACAAGCCCTTCATATGAGGTGGTTTTTCTACTTTATGAATGCGTGGATATGTAATTAGTGAATCAAAGAGACAATGAAATGAATGGGCTCACTGTATTCTTTCTCAGCTAGGCCAAATGTCTCTCAGCTAGGCCAAATGTCATTGTTCTCCAAGATCAGTATCTTGCCTGTTGTGTGACTTATGTCCAAAATCAATAACTCCTCCCCTCCCTCTCTATTGACCAATTGAGGGTTACTTGTGTTTTGTACACAGTAATGAGGGAATCTTGAAGTGTCTGCAATGAGATCAGTCACCAGGCAGAATAAGAGAGGAGAGAAACAGTATACATTACATATGTGTGTAATTTCACGATTAATTAAAATTCATTTTTTTCCGCAGCCTGCGGTTGCAACTGTAGTGATATGCTGGAGCAGTATGTACAGCTATTCACTGCATCGAAACTCCTTTAGTCGTAGCAGCATGCAGAATGGCGACCTGTATCTCAGAGTAGGACACAAAACCATTTGCTGCGGCATCATTCACCGAGCAGCGTCTAAGCGGTCCCGGCATTTTGCTGTTCATCGCTACATCTAATCTGACTGCCAGTGGATGCAAACGTGTAGTTAGCTATAGAATCAGGCAGTGATTGTAATGTAGTAAAGGAAGTTGAGAGTGTTGAACACGCTGTTAAAGCGTTATTTATAGACAATGCATGGGATGAGTTATGCCATAAGATGGAATACATTTATGCCCATATGACGACCATATACGACCCGCCTCATACTTCTATCGACTCTATCTCTTTGACATTCAGGCATCCATCGTCGAAATGTACTAGGACTCAATACAAAAGGTAACACCCGAAGACTCTTCCCTATATTTACGGGATTCGAGTGTTATGAATCTGCCTGATCTGTATGATGAATTATAGATGAAAGCAGACAGACTGAGTCATTAGCAATCGCATGTCAAATCTGTGCTCAATGCGCTGTAACCTATCCGTGCGAACATAGTGTGCATGTGAATGACTTAGAACGTTGTATAAATTGATGTGCCCACGTTGTGGAAAGTTAGTTTCTGTAACCTCTGTAAGTATAAAAACCTTACAAACACTCGCAAATTACAGTACCCGATCAAAAGTATCGAAAAACCTATTAGTACATATTAATATGGACTGTGGCCGCCCTTTGCCCTTTGATTTTTTTTTTTTTTGACCTCCTGAATTCTACTTGGAGAACTCTCAATGAAGTGTCAGAATGTCTGTGGAAAAATGGACCCCCTCGGCAAATCATCGAGTATGCCACATTCGAGGTAGCGTACAAAATATCATTAATATCCATTTGACAAATTTATATTTACAGACGTTTGTTGTATTACTCTTATATTACATTATATACATGTCACATGTGCTTTACACATAGGCATCTACATCTACATTTATACTCCGCAAGCCACCCAACGGTGTGTGGCGGGGGGCACTTTACGTGCCACTGTCATTGCCTCCCTTTTCTGTTCCAGTCGCGTATGGTTCGCGGGAAGAAAGACTGTCTGAAAGCCTCCGTGCACGCTCGAATCTCTCTAATTTTACATTTGTGATCTCCTCGGGAGGTATAAGTAGGGGGAAGCAATATATTCGATACCTCATCCGGAAACGCACCCTCTCGAAACCTGGCGAGCAAGCTACACCGCGATGCAGAGCGCCTCTCTTGCATAGTCTCCGTAACGCTATCACGGTTACCAAATAACCCTGTGACGAAACGCGCCGCTCTTCTTTGGATCTTCTCTATCTCCTCCGTCAACCCGATCTGGTACGGATCCCACACTGATGAGCAATACTCAAGTATAGGTCGAACGAGTGTTTTGTAAGCCACCTCCTTTGTTGATGGACTACAGTTTCTAAGGACTATCCCAATGAATCTCAACCTGGTACCCTCCTTACCAACAATTAATTTTATATGATCATTCCACTTCAAATCGTTCCGCACGCATACTCCCAGATATTTTACAGAAATAACTGCTACCAGTGTTTGTTCCGCTATCATATAATCATACAATAAAGGATCCTTCTTTCTATGTATTCGCAATACATTACATTTGTCTATGTTAAGGGTCATTTGCCACTCCCTGCACCAAGTGCCTATCCGCTGCAGATCTTCCTACATTTCGCCACAATTTTCTAATGCTGCAACTTCTCTGTATACTACAGCATCATCCGCGAAAACCCGCATGGAACTTCCGACACTATCTACTAGGTCATTTATATATATTGTGAAAAGCAATGGTCCCATAACACTCCCCTGTAGCACACCAGAGTTTACTTTATCGGCCGGCCGGTGTGGCCGTGCGGTTCTAAGCGCGTCAGTTTGGAACCGCGTGACCGCTACGGTCGCAGGTTCGAATCCTGCCTCGGGCATGGATGTGTGTGATGTCCTTAGGTTAGTTAGGTTTAAGTAGTTCTAAGTTCTAGGGGACTGATGACCTCAGTAGTTAAGTCTGAAACACGTATGTTGTGCGGCAGCGATGCTGAGACATTGTAGAATCTCTGACCAGAGCAGTTGCGCTCGACTCGCAGTAGCGAGCAGTCAGTCAGTCTGCAGTAGTCAGTCCTCAGTAGTGCTTGGAGTCGGTTGCTAGCAGTAGCGGAGAGCAGTCGGCGGGCGTCGGCATCGCAATGGTCGAGATTCAGGACGAGGTATAATTTATTTAAATAAATAATCATGCAGCTTTGCGCTCATCAGATAATGTAACGAACAGTCATTGTAATTTAACTTTCAAAAATCGCCCCCAATAATAATTTTGATTTAAAAGCAATTTTAGAGACAATCATTCAAATTTCCTTCCATTTCCTTTTAACAAAGATTTTCAAAAGGTACTTCCAATGTTTTTCCTCCAAGCCGCAGCCAACAATAAGAGCAGAATTTTGACATGCAGTTTTAATAAGGTAAGAAATTTATTCTGAATTCGCACAGGGCAAACACCGACTTTTCGGTTGAATTGAGTTTAGGTTATCATTACAGTTTCATTATCATGGGATTAGCGTTCATTATTTAATGGGAACTTGTATTTGAGTCAGATAGCGAGCTTTCATTTAATTGTCTTTGCCATTAATATTCTTGTGGCGAGTTTATACTTAGCTGTGGCATCATTTCTAATAAATATTATTAATTACAAAATTTTCTGTGGGGAGTTCACACTTAGCTGTGGCTCCATTACTAATAAATATAGTCTTTTTAAAATTTCTGTGGGGAGGTTACACTTGGCTCCATCTCTATTAAGTATTGTCCTTTAAATTTTCCGTGGGGAGGTTACACTTGGCGACACCCGGTCCAGGATCGTATTTCGTAGAGAATCTTTTGAAAAACAGTCAGATATCTGCTCTTATTTGCTTAAATATAATTAGTATTTGGCGTAACGCGTTTACTAATTTGTGACTTTCTTTCCTCAGATCATCGGCAATTCGTTGCTCTGTTGTATTTGTGTGTTGATTTTGCATTGTGCTTATTTGTTTTGTGATTAATTGTGACTATTGTGAAAATGCCGCGAAAGACTGTGAATAGTGTATCGCGAGGTATTTTGAATGAAATTTCCGACTTAAACAACATGACCGATAGCAATTGTGACGCGCAGAGTAGTGAGGACAATGCTGTGTTCACTAACAGTCAGTGCGTTCCAACCGCGAATGACGACTTTTATCTTAATGATGAACAAGAGAACTCAATTGTCTCCTCTGTTAATTTGACGACAATTGATGACGCGGGGCGTTCTGTTGGAATGAGGGCTGCCCAGCTTAACACACCCGGTTTGGAAAATTCAAATAACGTACAGACAAATTTGTCGAATGAAAATGATCAGTGTACTCAAAGTACGCCGGATTTATTTAATTCCGAAATAATGTCTGACAGTACACATCCGACTGATAAACCTTTTTGTAAAGTACAGAATAACCAAATGGTTACTGAAAGCGAGACAATTCCAGATCGACCATTAAACAGCACAGAGAATAGAAATGCTAATTTTGTGTCGGATCCAATTAGGGCATTATTGTTGCAAATTCTTGAAGAGAATAAACAACAGAACGAAAGACAAGACAAAAATCATAAAGAACTTAGTGAACAGGCCAGACAACAGAGAGAAGATTTCAAGCAACTTAGTGAACAGGTCAAACAACAGAATGAAAAACAAGACAATCTTAAAGAAGATCTCAAACAACAACTTAGTGTACAGAACGAACAGCTAAATGAAAAATTAGATAACAATTCCAGACAGTTAAATGAAAAATTAGATAACAATTCCAGACAGTTAAGTGAACAAATTAGAGCCGTTGCCGCGCAGTGCCATGACACTAAGGAACAGTTACGCGAGGAAATCGAGGCTTGTTCGCGAAAAAGCAGCGAAGAAATTAGGTCGGTTGCTCAAGAAGTAAGGGAAATGCAAACAGCCACAACAGAAACACTTAGAGCGGAAATCAGTACAGTCGCTAAACAATGCTCTGAAAAAGCTGCACAATTACGCGACGAGTTTAAAGCAATGACAGTAGAACTTTCACGCACAATGGATGAAAAGATTGACGCGAAATTCGAACAACAGAACAATCAAATTAACGAACGTCTTAGTGTTCACATACAAAACAGTGATACGCGTTTCCGCAAATTTATTGATGATCAAAATAAAGTAAAACGTCAAGTAATGGAAACAATCACTGCTCAGAGACAGGAAGACAAACGTAAAATGTTTGCGAAGGCAAAAACATATGTAGACAATAATATTGCCACAATGTCCGACGAAATTAATACATTCAAACAGTCGAATACAGAATTACGTGACGAAATTTCGGATCTTAAATCAAAAACAGATACACACACAATAGATATTCAAACAGTGACCGACAGACTCGAACAATTAGAACTAACACAGGATTCCGATGTCGTCAAAGCTGACGTTAGAAAACTGAACGAAACTACACGTAGATTGCAAAACCAGATTAATGCCACTGACACTAAAACCGATGATCAGGTAAAAATACTGACTGAAAAATGTGATGAATTGGCCAGTCGTATTGACGTCATCGAAACTACTAATGACAATAAATCAGACGATACTTCACCGGTTGCATTTAATCAAACACCGGAATTTCAAAATTTACAGCAGACAATTAATGAGATTGATTCGTCTAATAACACATTGCGTCGAAAATTGTCAAGTTTACAGCAGGAGGTAACACAGATAAAAAACATTTCAGTTAATAACACATCACAGCAGACGCCACTTTTCGAACATTTGCCAGACTCACGCAGCGCGTGTAATTTGAGTAACCTACAGAGAGTACGGGACTTAGATTCCGAACAACCACAGTTCAACAGATTTTCTTGCAATCCTGATCCTGTTCCATCATACAGAGATGATAATTTCGATTACAAACATTTTCTGTCAGTAAGAAAATTTAAAGTGTTTAAAAACGACAGAACACAGATTCACCCGCTAGATTGGATACAACAATTTAGCTTTGCTTTTCCACCGACTTGGCCTGTAACGCATAAACTTGAATTTATTTGCAGCTTTTTGGAAGGCGAACCGGCAACTCGTATGAGGCCGATCGCGAGGCAATGTTATTCAGTGGAAGAGTTTCAGAATGCGTTTCTATCTGCGTATTGGTCAAAAACGACACAGCGCGGAATTAAAGATCAGTTAATTAGCTTACCAAATTATGAGAACTCCAATTTTCCGAGTGTGACGCAATTTTTTGAGCACATGGTGCAACAGAACCAGTACCTAAGTGAACCGTACAGTGAATCCGCCCTCATTCAATTATGTATCTCTAAATTACCACGGTCATTAAGAGTGTCACTCTTAACAGGTCAACAAAAAGAAAATATTTCGGCATTCAGGGATCTGCTGCAGCTTTTAGAAGTGCAGCAATCAGATTATTCTTTCGTAAACAAAAATTTTTCATATAACAACCAAGGCCAACAGACGTATAGCAATTATGATCAGACACGTAATTTTAATAGGAAAAGTAACAGACGTTTTAGGAATGAAAACCACCAAAGCTTTAATAACAGACAAAATTCTAATTATCAATATCGTCAAAATTTTGAGCAACAAGAATCACATTTTGGTAACAATAGACGTTTTCCACCACAACAGCATGAAAGTCAACCGGTTAACATGCCTAACCAACAATGGAATGCACAAGGTCAACCAGGCTTTAATGTTTCGCCGCGTACATGTATAGTCCCTGGTACAACAAATAGTAACGCACGGCAGCAAGGAAATAACTACGTACAGAGAAGACAGTTTTTCAATTCCAATCGCAATGCACCGTATAGGAATGACTATTACGATAGACGTAAAAATAATGACGATAGTTTTCAGCGTACATCTAACAACAGTCGGTCATACCAACAGCAAAATTATCCACAAGAACCTATTCTCATGAATGAACCCGACAGTAGGTATCATCCAGAGCGTAATACGTCTGGAAGAAGTAATAGGACAGTTCAAATAGTAGAAATGCCACGGAATCCTCCTGATAATAGTAACACGTCAGATAGAATTTGACTAGATACTGTAAAAATCGCATCTTCCAATAATACAAGCACTACTTTTAACACGCAGAATGTTGTTCATGAAAATGTAATTACTTTTGACGACATCAGAGACACACTTTTGCAGGAAAGACCAGTTGTTCAGAAAACCATTTCACATCCTGTCATCGAAATTAAAATAGGTTCATCGAAATTTTCAGCAGTAATTGATTCTGGGTCACCTATGTCAGTCATTAATGAGGAAACTTTTAACGAATGTAACAAAGAGAATACGTATCCCACATTACCATTAGGCAAAACCAAAGTGAAAGGAGCAGTATCGAGTAAAGGTGTAGACGTTAAATTACAGACACATTTGTCATTTTGTATTGGAGGTCATACTTTTCATTCAAATTTTTGGATTGTTCCCTTGTTGACAACAGACGTTATTTTAGGCATGAACTTTCTGGTACAACACGACGCAGTGGTCGATTTTCAAAATTCTCATTTAATGTTGAAGGACGAAAATGTACAATTAGCTTTAGAGTTTCAGCATTCTTTATCTGCGGAAGAACAAACAATTAACCGCACAGAGGTCATTTCCGCAACACGTAACATAGACTGTAATCCCACATTGTTCACAGACACGTACGTACATAACTATAATACTCCAGACGAAGCTGACTACGACGTTATGCAGATGATTTCAGATAAAGTTAAACAAAGCAGTGCAAATTCAGACGACGAACGAACGCAGTTACACAAAATTCTTTTACAGCAAGCTCCAGTTTTCGACAACATTCCTGGTACTATGTCCGGTTTTATGTACGAATTTCAGGTCAAACAACACGATACATTTAAAGCAAAGCATTATCCTATTCCGTATATTCACAGAGAACAAGTTAAAAAAGAGTTACAGGATATGCTCAACCAAGGAATTATAGAACCAGCAGTTAGTCCGTACATAAACCCGCTGCATATTGTTAAGAAAAAAGATGGCTCACTTCGCCTTGTACTTGATTCACGTCACATTAATGACATAATTATTAACGAAACAGATCGACCACAGACATTAGAGGAACTTTTACAGAAATTTCACGGTACTGCTATTTATTCTACATTAGATTTGAAATCGGGATTTTGGCAAATTCAACTTCATCCGAATTGCAGAAAGTACACAGCTTTTCTCTGTTTTGGTGACTGTTATCAATTTTGTAAATTACCATTCGGCTTAACTATTTCTTCTGCAGCTTTTATTCGCGGTTTGAACACAATACTTCCGACAGAACTTAAAGACAGAATTACGACGTACGTAGATGACATTCTTATCGCAGAAGCTAACTGGTCTGAGCACAATCTGATTTTAGAACGACTATTGCAAACTTTCCATGCACAAGGACTTACAGTTAACCTCAGTAAATCGCATTTTGGCAAAACTTCTATAAAATTTCTTGGACACGTAATTTCAGCAGAAGGCATTGCGCCTGATCCAGAAAAACTTCAAGCTCTACGTGACATTACTGTTCCTACAACGAAGAAACAACTACGCAGTTTTTTGGGTTTAATTAACTTTTTTCGCAAATTTATTCATCACTCTGCTTTAGACACGCCTAGATTATGCCAATTAACAGGTAAAAACACTATTTGGTCTTGGGATAAGCAAGCACACTCTGAATTCGTGAACCTGAAAGATGCTTTGTTGAATGCTCCACTTTTATCGCACCCAGATCTTACACGAAATTTTTCCATTGCCACCGACAGTTCCAACACCGCTTTAGGCGTACACATTTTTCAGGAAATTGAAGAAGATGGCTCAACAGTAATCAAAAACATCGCATTTGCAAGTCGCATTCTGTCACCTGCTGAACGAAATTATTCCGTTACTGAACTAGAAACATTATGTGTTGTATGGGCTTTTACGAGATTTAGACACTTTCTTTATGGCAGACATACGACTGTTTACACGGATCACAGAGCTATACAATTCTTACTTTCGGCTAAATTTACTCATGATAGATTAAGCAGATGGAAACTTTATTTACAAGAATTTAATTTTACGATTGTTCACATTCCCGGCACACAAAATGTTATAGCAGACGCACTTTCTCGTTCTCTCAGCAACAATCAGCAAGACGTAGCAACCAACTTCTGCAAAGCAAATTTCAGCGTCATGTACATTCAACAAGTTGCATTTGAAAATTTTATTTCATCGTCATTACAGGACATAGCACGAGAGCAAAGCAAAGACAATGTGTGGAAAGAAATTAAACACCTTTGGCAAGATAAGAATAATGTTACGATTAGAAACCACTACACTGTACGCAATGACATTCTGTTTCGCCGCTCTCATCCAGACAGTAACAATTGGTTATTATGCATTCCTGACGAACTGGTTAACAAATTAATCTGGTACACTCATTTAAGCTACGCACATTATGGAGCAAGAAAATGTTTTCTGATACTGAGACAGAACTGTTATTTTGCCAACATGGAAAAACGTATACGACGAGTTTTAGCGTCATGTAAAATTTGCCAGAAAGCTAAGTCTGACACCACTTCACACATTCCTCCATTATATCCCATTGTACCTGTTAAATTAAGACATATGGCCGCAGTAGACATTTTTGGTCCAATTCCGAGAACTAATAGAGGTTTTTGCTACATCTTTGTCGCTGTTGAACTCACTTCAAAATTTGTTACCTTCACTCCGTTACGCAAAGCTACTGCTAAAACTGTTTCGAAAGCATTTGTAAAGCATTTCTTATTTCATGTAGGGCATGTGATGAAAGTAATTTCTGACAATGGATCACAATTTCGTTCTGCTATATGGATACGCATGTTACGAGCTAGAAACATTTCTCCGATTTATATATCCAAGTACCACGCTTCTTCGAACCCTTGTGAACGATTAATGAAAGAAATTGGTAAACTGTGTAGAATATACTGCCACAAAAGACATGTTAATTGGGACACACACATACACTCATTCCAAGATGTAATTAATTCCATTCCAAATGAATCCACTATGCTATCTCCGTATGTTATACTGAAAAACGTTGAACCACCAAACAAAATTAAGGAATTAGTAACATTTCCTACATCTCGTCGATTACGACACCACGAAATAATTGACATTGCGCTGAACAACATCAAACGTGCCGCAGAGCGCCGGAGAAGACAGCAAAAACAGGTTTGTAGACGCCGAGATTTTCACGTTGGACAGAAGATATTAGTACGTACACACTATTTATCCAGCAAATTAAAAGGTAAGTGCAGTAAATTTGAACTTCTATACGCAGGTCCATATCGGATTCGCAGCATTCCTCACCCCAATGTTGTACACGTCGAAACTCTGAGAACCAGAAAATCGAAAGGCAACCATCATGTGTCAAACATTAAACCCTTTATCGAATGAAACCACTTTACGATGTAACATGCTATGAGGCCGTTTACACATTTTATGACCACTTATGCAATTATATTCACATGACTAATTACTGATGATTATCGTATTTTTTCTTGGCAAGTGCCCGGCAAGGTAAGGTTAGCAGGTCGCTTTTCTTGTCGTTACACATCAGACCGTGCATATTTTCCAGATGAACTTACACATTTTGTGACCACTTATGCAATTACATTTATGTGACTACCTACTGATGATTATCGTATTTTTTTCTTGGCAAGTGCCCGGCAAGGTAAGGTTAGCAGGTCGCTTTTCTTGTCGTTACACATCAGACCGTGCATATTTTCCAGATGAACTTACACATTTTGTGACCACTTATGCAATTACATTTATGTGACTACCTGTTAATGATTATCGTATTTTTTTTTCTTGGCAAGTGCCCGGCAAGGTAAGGTTAGCAGGTCGCTCTTCTTGTCGTTACACACTAGACCGTGCATTTTTTCAGATGAACTTACGCATTTTATGAATAATTATGCAATTCTCTATAATGACGCATTAATTTTATCAAATTCTCTCTCCATTGAAGTCTTTAATTATCGCATCTATTAACTACACTACATATAAGCTGAACACAACGAATGTCACATTTTGTCTTTCTTATGTATGTACGATTGTTTTCATGTTTTGTTTGTATGCACTGTGAACTAGTTAAGGTATAACACACACCATTTGACTTTGACTTTTTGCCCTATGATATCTCAACATCGTGACTGTTTTACATTTTCTTTTTTTTTGCTGCTGCATTGTGATATTCTCTGTACATCTTTTGCCTTTGAACACTGTCTATGCTTTTGACATATTACGTTTTTCTGTCATGTTATGCTGTATGCTTAATTTTGTCACCATTAACCAGTCATTATTTAATGGGTATCTGATTTAAATGCAAGACATTAATCTTTGTTCATCAATTTCAGAAATAAATGATGCGTACAGGAAATGAATTAAACAGAAGTGGGAATTTCACCTATGGAATAAACGAAAGAAGATGCAATAAGCTAATGAGGACGAGTAAATGGATCAGAATTAACAAGCATTAACCAGAATATATTATACACATCGCAGAATAGCAGTCTTAACTAATTTTTTCTTTCAGAATACAAAGCGATTGATGCAAGCTGTCAGACAGAACTACACATTTTAGTTTTAAGTGATGAAATATGCTAGGGATTAGGAATAGTTGTGTGATGAATAATGAAATGATTTTTGCAGATGATAATGAATGCTGATAATGAACAATGATGAAGAATATGGTACTATGAATAATGAAGTTTTTGTTTACAGGTGATGATAATGATGGAGTTATGATGATATGAATAATGAAGTTTTTCTTTACAGATGAGGATAATGTTGAAGTTATGTATTTATGCTATGTAGTTATTTAAGTATTTGTTGCAGTTTATTTTGACAGCAGGTGTTATATTGCGTAGTAGGATGACTGAAGGTTTTGGAAAGGACAGCTATGGAACACATTTTTTATACACATTTCACTACCTGTTAATTCGAAGTTCACTACTTTTCAGCATAGTCTGCATTTCTTCTTTCAGCTCAATAATCCATTTTGTATTTTTCTTTCAGGAGAAGCTTTTTATGATACTTACTAAACCTGTTACTTATTATACCTGTTCTAGTACTTGCATTTTTTCTTACCCACTTGTGTCTATCATTTATAAATGTGATAACCTTGCTACAGCTGACTCATGACGAATGACGTTACACAATCTTTTCATTTATAGGAACAACCTAGAAGCAATTTTTTCTCTTATTTCTTCTTGCTTTCCCTTCTAATTACCCAAAGCAATGCATTGCTAGCACAAAAAAAAAAAAAAAAAAACAAAATGTATTAACAGTCCCAGATAATGTCACTAGTTTATGATAATTCTGAATAACACTGATCAGCTCTGAATAGTATGTCACTTGAATAATGACTTCTTAATGATACCAAAACATAATTGCCACTATCTATTGTAATGAGAGTACTTATTATGCCCATGCTTATTAATGCTACTAATGTTTTGTACTATTCAATACTTGCTGGCCACTGAGTGCCCATAATTAATGTAACTTATAATGCCCATGATTATTAAGGCTATGACTGTAATTAACTGATTTTTAATAATGATTTCTTAATGATATGAAGAATACTGAATGATGAATAATGTTTTATACTATTCAATACTTGCTGGCCACTGAGTGCCAATAATTAATGTAACTTAACGTTTTGTTAGTGTTTTCAATGATGACTTCCCATATTAATACTGAATGATGATAAATATTTTGTACTAATCGAAAGTTGCTAGGCCACTGAGTGTTAATAGTTACTTGTAAATATGTCATTTGAATGAGGAAAAATGTTTTGTAATACTCAATACTTGATGGCGATTGATTACCACTCTTGTCTTTAAATTAATTAATGAACATTTTTCTGTAATACTACATTCATGGTACAGAAATGTTCAATGACTAGAGTATGGATACCGCAAACTACTCATGTAATCACTAATCAAGACTTGTGTGTTAGTTAATGTCCTTCACCTTCTGACCTAACTACCTGAAATTATTGTAACATCCATTTGTCTTGTCCATCCTCATTATCATGGAGCACTATATTTGGTTTTTGCACTAATTCTACGTTGGTGTGCCGCCTCTTAAAAGCGTGGTGTTGACACGACATGCTGTCCACCACTGTAGGCGAAGAAACTACTTATGTAATCACTAATCAAGACTTTGTTATGGAGCACTGTGTGCCGCCTCTTAAGAGCGTGGTGTTGACACGACATGCTGTCCACCACCGTAACCGATGAAGACGTTATTCTGGTCCCACTGTTTGGTGTACCTGGTATACTGCCAAATGATAGTATGGAATACTATTACGACGTTTCACTGTCTTGATAAGCTGATAAATACTTCTGGGAACGGAACTGCAGATTGTATCACTTAGTTGTGATTCTGTGGAAAGATATGGACTTTCAGTGCAGCTATGTGCAAACTAAAGTGCTACAACCATGATGCAATCCTTTCTTTTCCTATCCTAATAGTGAAAATCAATTTTTACTAACACCATTTATGTTAATGGCCTATACATTTTTTTTCTCGATTTGTTGAACTCTAGTGCGAGTACACTTGTGTCACTTGTCGACAAGATTTTTGCCATTTGTTGTCAAAATACTAAAGACATTTTCGATTTGTTTTGAAGTGCAGTATGTGTGCACTCTTGTCATCTATATTGTATATACTTTTTGTGATTTGATGATTTTTTTCTACTCTTGCGTTTATTTGTTATAAAAATGTTCAAAAGTTTTCAGTGCATGTGCACTTATGTGAATATGTTTTCAACTGAACTACAGTGCCTGTGCACTCTTCTCAATTTTCGATATGATTTGTGTTCATTCTGTATACCTTTTATGATTTATGTCATTTGTTACTCTTGTATATACATTTCGTCTTTTACTGATATGTTCTCCACTGCAGTGCATGTGCACTCATGACACTTGTCAACATGATTTTTTTTTTTTTTTTTTGCCTGTTATGAAACTGCTAAAGAATTTTTCAGTGTGTGTACACTTTATTATCTGTCAAATAATTTGTATATACATTTTCCTGATTTGTTTTGTACTTATATTTTGTCTTGTCTGTAATGTTTTGTAATCGGTGCATGCGCACAACATTTAATTCATGTGATACATCTAAATATTTTGTTAATTAAAGGAAAAATTTGTTACGATGGCAAGTCCAAATGACTCACCATCGCTGCCAAATTTTTGCCCCCCCAGTGGAGGGTTATGAAACACGTATGTTGTGCGGCAGCGATGCTGAGACATTGTAGAATCTCTGACCAGAGCAGTTGCGCTCGACTCGCAGTAGCGAGCAGTCAGTCAGTCTGCAGTAGTCAGTCCTCAGTAGTGCTTGGAGTCGGTTGCTAGCAGTAGCGGAGAGCAGTCGGCGGGCGTCGGCATCGCAATGGTCGAGATTCAGGACGAGGTATAATTTATTTAAATAAATAATCATGCAGCTTTGCGCTCATCAGATAATGTAACGAACAGTCATTGTAATTTAACTTTCAAAAATCGCCCCCAATAATAATTTTGATTTAAAAGCAATTTTAGAGACAATCATTCAAATTTCCTTCCATTTCCTTTTAACAAAGATTTTCAAAAGGTACTTCCAATGTTTTTCCTCCAAGCCGCAGCCAACAATAAGAGCAGAATTTTGACATGCAGTTTTAATAAGGTAAGAAATTTATTCTGAATTCGCACAGGGCAAACACCGACTTTTCGGTTGAATTGAGTTTAGGTTATCATTACAGTTTCATTATCATGGGATTAGCGTTCATTATTTAATGGGAACTTGTATTTGAGTCAGATAGCGAGCTTTCATTTAATTGTCTTTGCCATTAATATTCTTGTGGCGAGTTTATACTTAGCTGTGGCATCATTTCTAATAAATATTATTAATTACAAAATTTTCTGTGGGGAGTTCACACTTAGCTGTGGCTCCATTACTAATAAATATAGTCTTTTTAAAATTTCTGTGGGGAGGTTACACTTGGCTCCATCTCTATTAAGTATTGTCCTTTAAATTTTCCGTGGGGAGGTTACAAGTCCCATAGTGCTCAGAGCCATTTGAACCATTTTACTTTAACGTCTGTAGACGTCTCTCCATTGATAACAACATGCTGTGTTCTGTTTGCTAAAAACTCTTCAATCCAGCCACACAGCTGGTCTGATTTTCTGTAGGCTCTTACTTTGTTTATCAGGCGACAGTGCGGAACTGTGTCGAACGCCTTCCGGAAGTCAAGGAAAATGGCATCTACCTGGGAGCCTGTATCTAATATTTTCTGGGTCTCATGAACAAATAAAGCGAGTTGGGTCTTACACGATCACTGTTTCCGGAATCTACATCTACATGATTACTCTGCAATTCACATTTAAGTGCTTGGCAGAGGGTTCGTCGAAGCACAATCATACTATCTCTCTACCATTCCACTCCCGAACAGTGCGCGGGAAAAACGAACACCTAAACATTTCTGTTCGAGCTCTGATTTCTCTTATTTTATTTTGATGATCATTCCTACCTATGTAGGTTGGGCTCAATAAAATATTTTCGCATTCGGAAGAGAAAGTTGGTGGCTGAAATTTCGTAAGTAGATCTCGCCGCGACAAGAAACGTCTTTGCTTTAATGACTTCCATCCCAATTCGCGTATCATATCTGCCACACTCTCTCCCCTATTACGTGATAATACAAAACGAGCTGCCCTTTTTTGCACCCTTTCGATGTCCTCCGTCAATCCCATCTGGAAATGATCCCACACCGCGCAGCACTATTCTAAGAGAGGACGAACGAGTGTAGTGTAAGCTGTCTCTTTAGTGGACTTGTTGCATCTTCCAAGTGTCCTGCCAATGAAACGCAACCTATCAATGTGGTCTTTCCAACTGAAGTTGTTCGTAATTTTAACACCCAGGTACTTAGTTGAATTAACAGCCATGAGAATTGTACTATATACCGAGTAATCGAATTCCAACGGATTTCTTTTGAAACTCATGTGGATCACTTCACACTTTTCGTTATTTAGCGTCAACTGCCACCTGCCACACCATACAGCAATCTTTTCTAAATCGCTTTGTAACTGATACTGGTCTTCGGATGACCTTACTAGACGGTAAATTACAGTATCATCTGCGAAACAACAGAGTAGATTCTGGGTGTCCAAAAACGACATGATACTCGAGGAAAAAACATCTTCTAAAATTCCACAACTGATCGACGTCAGAGATATAGGTCTATAGTTTTGCGCATCTGCTCGACGACCCTTCTTGAAGACTGGGACTACCTGTGCTCTTTTACAATCACTTGGAACCTTCCGTTCCTCTAGAGACTTGCGGTACACGGCTGTTAGAAGGGGAGCAAGTTCTTTCGCGTACTCTGTGTAGAATCGAATTGGTATCCCGTCAGGTCCAGTGGACTTTCCTCTGTTGAGTGATTCCAGTTGCTTTTCTATTCCTTGGACATTTATTTCGATGTCAGCCATTTTTTCGTTTGTGCGAAGATCTAAAGAAGGTACTGCAGTGCGGTCTTCCCCTGTGAAACAGCTTTGGAAAAAGGTGTTTAGTATTTCAGCTTTACGCCTGTCATCCTCTGTTTCAATGCCATCATCATCCCGGAGTGTCTGGATATGCTGTTTCGAGCCACTTACTGATTTAACGTAAGACCAGAACTTCCTAGGATTTTCTGTCAAGTCGGTACATAGAAGTTTACTTTCGAATTCACTGAACGCTTCACGCATAGCCCTCCTTACGCTAACTTTGACATCGTTTAGCTTCTGTTTGTCTCAGAGGTTTTGGCTGCGTTTAACCTTAGTCTGAAGCTCTCTTTGCTTTCGCAGTACTTTCCTAACTTTATTGTTGAACTACGGTGGGTTTTTCCTGTCCCTCACAGTCTTACTCGGCACGTACCTGTCTAAAACACATTTTACGATTGCCTTGAACTTTTTCCATAAACACTCAACATTGTCAGTGTCGGAACAGAAATTTTCGTTTTGATCTGTTAGGTAGTCTGAAATCTGCCTTCTACTACTCTTGCTAAACAGATAAACCTTCCTCCCTTTTTTATATTCCTATTAACTTCCATATTCAGGGATGCTGCAACGGCCTTATGATCACTGATTGCCTGTTCTGCACTTACAGAGTCGAAAAGTTCGGGTCTGTTTGTTATCAGTAGGTCCTAGATGTTATCTCCACGAGCCGGTTCTCTGTTTAATTGCTCGAAGTAATTTTCGGATAGTGCTCTCAGTATACTGTCACTCGATGCTCTGTCCCTACCACCCGTCCTAAACATCTGAGTGTCCCAGTGTATATCTGGTAAATTGAAATCTCCACCTAAGACTATAACATGCTGAGAAAATTTATGTGAAATGTATTCCAAATTTTCTGTCAGTTGTTCTGCCACTAATGCTGCTGTGTCGGGAGGTCGGTAAAAGGAGCCAATTATTAACCTAGCTCGGTTGTTGAGTGTAACCTCCACCCATAATAATTCACAGGAACTATCCACTTCTACTTCACTAAAGGATGAACTACTACTAACAGCGACAAACACGCCACCACCGGTTGCATGCAATCTATCCTTTCTAAACACCGTCTGTGCCTTTGTAAGAATTTCAGCAGAATTTATCTCTGGCTTCAGCCAGCTTTCCGTACCTATAACGATTTCAGCTTCGGTACTTTCTATCAGCGCTTGCAGTTCCGGTACTTTACCAATGCAGCTTCGACAGTTTACAATTACAATACCGATTGCTGCTTGGTCCCCGCATGTCCTGACTTTGACCCGCACCCTTTGAGGCTGTTGCCCTTTCTGTACTTGCCCGAGGCCATCTAACCTAAAAAACCGCCCAGTCCACGCCACACTACCCCTGCTACCCGTGTAGCCGTTTGCGGCGTGTAGTGGATCTATCCAGCGGAACCCGAAACCCCACCACCCTATGGCGCAAGTCGAGGAATCTGCAGCCCACACGGTCGCAGAACCGTCTCAGCCTCTGATTCGGACCCTCCACTCGGCTCTGTACCAAAGGTCCGCAGTCAGTCCTGTCGACGATGCTGCAGATGGTGAGCTCTGCTTTCATCCCGCTAGCGAGACTGGCAATCTTAACCAAATCAGATAGTCGTCGGAAGCCAGAGAGGATTTCCTCCGATCCATAGCGACACACATCATTGGTGCCGACATGAGCGACCACCTGCAGATGGGTGCACCCTGTACCCTTCATTGCATCCGGAAGGATCCTTTCCACATCTGGAATGACTCACCCCGGTATGCACACGGAGTGTACATTGGTTTTCTTCCCCTCTCTTGCTGCCATTTCCCTAAGGGGCCCCATTACGCGCCTGACGTTGGAGCTCCCAACTACCAGTAAGCCCACCCTCTGCGACCGCGCGGATCTTGCAGACTGAGGGGCAACCTCTGGAACAGGACAAGCAGCCATGTCCGGCCGAAGATCAGTATCAGCCTGAGACAGAGCCTGAAACCGGTTCGTCAGACAAACTGGAGAGGCCTTCCGTTCGGCCCTCCGGAATGTCTTTCGCCCCCTGCCACACCTCGAGACGACCTCCCATTCTACCACAGGTGAGGGATCAGCCTCAATGTGGGCAGTATCCCGGGCAGCCACAGTCGTAGTCCGATCGGGGGATACGGTAGGACGAGCTGGCCGTCCCCGACAAACCCCCATCCGGACCCCCACAGTGGTGCCCATTGGCAACAGCCTCAAGCTGTGTGACCGAAACCAACACTGCCTGAAGCTCGGAGCGAAGGGATGCCAACTCAGCCTGCATCCGAACACAGCAGTTGCAGTCCCTATCCATGCTAAAAACTGTTGTGCAAATAACGTCTGAACTAATCTACAGAGAGCGCAAACAATTCGACACAAAATTTAAACGGTTATTAAAATACAAGATTGCCTAGTAAATGCAGTAATGCTGCTACTTGCGCACTGCTGACACACTGCTCGGCGGCGGAAGGAGACTACGCGATTTTACACTATTCAGGTACTAAAACGCGATGCTACAACTCTCAAATACTATAATACGCCAGAAATTTATGAATTAAACAATGCAAGTACCAAAAACACGCAAAGAAATTAAGAATTAAACTATGTTACAAATAAGTGAGCTAAGAGTATACGACTTGCTGCTGGCAGCTGCTGATCCAACGGCGGCAGGGAGCACATTATCTGTGCATCCTTATTTCTACGTGTTGTGAGCTCTGTGTTGTCTATAAGGTAGAACGTCGTCTAAGGTTAATAACCAGTTGCATCATTTCACTATAGATTTTATTTTATCTAAGCTTAATATCAAGTATATCCTTTAAATTACAGCTATTACTAAAGAAGTTTCTGCATATATTAAAATGACAATGGTCCATTTCTCTGTTCCTTAATTTCGTCACAATATATGACAATAATAGGTGTAAAGGATACCAAAGCAGCAACTGTGGTGATAAATACGCGAATTACAGTGCAGTGACGAAAATAACACAATCATGTACTGAATACTTTATAACAGCAGAAATTACAATGGGAAGGGAATCATGGATAGTTACATCATTACACACACTATACTAATAATTCTACCTGCGGCCGTTCAAAAAAAAAAAAAAAAAAAATGTGGCCCGCAACTACGTACCCTCAGACTCAGAGTTGAAATATTAAGTTTTGGCTGGTTTCGTTGTCTAGGAGGTGGGATACGTACTTACCGCATTACGTGCCAAATACTACTGAGTCTACAGTATACAATATGAATACACACACAAAACGAATGGTCGAAGGTTCCTATCACCCGGTAATTGCGAATTTTGAATGTAACATAGAAATTTATAAATGAAAGATTGCAATTAAATAAAATCTGCAGTTCCTTTTCCATAGACTTTAAATGACGAATACGATAGCAGAAGTACTTTTAAGAATGCCGTTTATTTCTGCAAAACACTTATTGGTATTAAATAAAATATAAGTTGAGTAACAGGGCAACAATAGATTCCTACTTCACGTAATTAATTATGAACAACAACATAGCTCGCGAGATATTCAACGATAAACACATACTGCGTCTTCACTGCAGAAGCCAGGGAAATCTCACAAGTGCACAAGTCGTCACTACGAATTATTTCTATCTCCCACGACCATGCGCTAACTTCTCACCATTCTACGAGTGTTTCATGCGACCCTCCGGTGCACCTTCCCATCCAGAACTGTCTCGTGTCCTGTGCGATCCGATGCTCCTCCCCCACTTCCATACAGTCTCTCCATTGACTTGGGTAGTCGCCTACCGTAGTAACGAGTGCCGTGATTGGCTAGAGCGCTCCCACTATGTCTCCAAGCCAACGCACACTTACTAACATATTGACTGGATTTACATTTAAATAACTTGAAATTAAATAAATATTCCTACGGATGGACCATAAACACGCTCTAACACACTTCATTAAATACATAAGCAAATTAAATAAACATATATCAAAGGAATAACAGCATGCTGATACTGTGTTTTCGTGTAACTGAAGAGTACTTATGGCCTGGTGCTCTCAACAGTAATCGGTCACTTTGACCTCCAATAACTCATGTACTATTCAAGTTACATGCCTGTAATTCATACCAATTTAGATTTACACGAATAGCTTTTTAAAGACACGTCGATCGACAAAATCGGATGAACCGTTTAAGTTTTGGAAATTAGTTGTTGGGTGTTACGTGCATAATTTTCAGTCGGATACTAAACTTTAAACTAATAAAGATATGGAAAATCTGATTACACCATCAGGATCTTCGTGCAAATAATGGTAATCTATATGTTTCTTTTTGAGGTACCATGATTCCTCTGGCTACTATTAATTTCTACATGAACTGTGAAATGTCTGCCATTATGGTTTCATAAAGTCCGCCATCTTTGGCAATCCCAGCATACAAATCTTCTTCATCGACACAAAGCACCTTCCTCGACACAGTGTCAACATGGAATTCCCAGCAACGTGGTCAGCCTGGACCACGCGCTGGGGCTACTCCACTTGCTCCGGCTACTGTTTGGCACCACGCGGTTGCTGACGAGCGCTGGCTTGCCGAGCGGCCTGTGCGGGCACGCCAACTCTGAACATAGAATATTTTCAGAGCGCCACAACTCGTCCGTTACCTCAAAAACCTTTTGCAAACTCAATTAAGGAAGTAGCAGGTTTCTCCAGGGGCAAAAGTCTACTCATCCTCCCGGACTGTAACGCATGCTCAGCACTCTGGCATGCTGACAGGACAGATGCCAAAAGACAAGTAATAACGGACATCATAAATGAATGCCTACATTTTGTGCTCAATGAGGCAGGGCAAGTCCCGAATTACCATAGAAATGGCGGAGGTACAGGGTCTCCAGAAAAGGGCTCCCTGATTTCAAAATTAAATATCTCGAAAACAAAGATCGATAGAGGAATGCAGTAAACGGTATGTTTATTGTGAAAGCTGTAAGAAGTTTATACATCAGTTTGAAATAATAGTTACAAAAGCTACTAACAGATGGCGCTGTACGCTGTACACCTCATATCAGACTACATAAGTGAAATAATCGTATGAAAATAATCTTTGCAAACAATCACATCACAATGTTTTCAAAATGTTCACCATTGGCACTACAGAGGTGGCGCAAACGAAGAATGAAATTCTCCATCAGATTTCGTAGTGTCTCAACCTAAATGGATTCACATGCCACAGAGATCGCCGATTCAAGCTCGTCCAGCGTGGCGGGATGCTTCGGGTAGACTATGTCTTTCACTGTGCCCCACAAAAAAAAGTCACAGTGAGTCAAATCAGGCGAATATGGATGCCAATCCATGCCTGCACAAGTAAATTTGGGATATTCCAAAGCAATGACTCGATTCCCGAAGTATTCCTCAAGAAAGCGAAACACTTGTTCGGTCCGATGTGGTCGGGTTCCATCTTGCATAAACCATTCAGTACCTGGTCGATCCTCTAACGCTTGCTGTGTGGCGACAAATTGTTCCAAAATTGCAACGTAACGTGCACCAGTGGCCGTTTCTCGAATGAAAAAAGGGCCAATAATGCCTCTGCTGCATACTGCAGCCCACACAGTAACTTTAGGAGAATACAGGGGTTTCGCTTCACACCAATATGGCTTTTCGGAACCCCAAAATCGCCGGTTCTGCTTATTCACGTATCCATTCAGGTGGAAGTGTGCTTCATCTGTAAACCAAATGCAGCCAACATTAAATCCTTCACTATCAAACATTGTGAGCATCTGATTAGCAAAGTCAAACCCTTTGCTGCACAGCTCGTACGGGTATGGCCTGGTGCGTTTGAATTTTGAATGGAAACATGTGTAGGCTCTTTCTCAGTATTTTCTGCGTGCTGGAACGCTTCAAACCAGTCTCAGATGCAATTCTACGGACGGATGACATTGGATTTCGCTGAATAATTACAGAAACTGTGGCGATATTTTCAGGCGTAACTGCGGTTTGCTTGCGGCCAACAGGCCCCACTAGATCATCAGTTACGCTGCCTGTTCGTTGAAATTTTGCGAAGAGCGTAAGAATGGTTTTCGCATCGGGTCCTTTTGGAACATTAAATCGTGCTTGAAAACTTCGCCTTGTTGCCGCAGGACTCTCTTCTAACCTGTGGTACTCTAGCACCAGAAAAACGCGTTGTTCAATGGAGTACATGGTTTTAATCCCTTCCTTCGGTACGCTAATCTCCTTTCACGTTTCAATAGTGGAACTGATCGCTCTGGGCTTCGGATCATTATTTATACTAGGCATTACGTATGGCGATTACAGCGCCATCTGTTAGAAGCTTTTGTAACTATTATTTCAAACTGCTGTATAAACTTCTTACAGCTTTCACAATAAACATACCGTTTACTGCATTCCTCTATCGATCTTTGTTTGCGAGATATTTAATTTTGAAATCAGGGAGTCCTTTTCTGGGCACCCTGTATCTGTAACATAGACACGTCATTAGCAAACGGATCATCTGCAACACATATCGCTGGCTGGCAAGTATATAACACAGCAACACACAGCTATCATAATGCAAAAATTATACACACTGCTGCACACGTAAACGCAAACACATTCACTCAATTTCAACAGCGATTGCTGATGAGCAGGGCAAACGGGCAGTCACTAGAAGGTACCATAGAATAATTCCCATTGCACACCACCCGAGGGAGTACAGATTGCAGAGCGGACATATTAATTAACCTACTGCTGCAGTCCCACAAATCATGAGATACATAAACAAAAAATACCGTCATCGACATTATTAACAAAACTAAGGGAGGACTAACGAGACAAACGACGACACTGCCAACGAGCAAAGACAAAGCAAGAAAAGGAAGTCGCAACTACCTAGAACCTAAACTACGATACAAAGATGAATTACAGGCACAAGACAGAACCGTTGGGACAATTTTGTCAGGACCAACTTATAGAATAAGATATGGAGAGAGCCCTTCAAACTACAAACTGAGAGGATAAAAACTCCAACGGTAATGTCACATTAAAGCGACAAAACGGTATGTTAATGCAGGAATGGCGATGTTCGGCAGAGTACCTGCTACAAAAGTTACTACCAGGGGAAGACCCTTCGTACGACCAACTCTATCACATTGACCTTCGCAGACAAAGGGACGTTAGCTACATAAGCGATGGAATCACTACTCCTTTCACACCGGAGGAGGCTGCGCTGACAATAACGAAACTTACAGACTGAACAATCCGGACCCAGATGGAGGTCACTCAGAAACCATTAATACCGCTGCACGACGGATTATCCCCTACCTAAAGGACTTACTTAATCACTCTTTACTGCAAGGCAGAATACCCGGCACCTGAAAGAGGTCCAATGGTGTGGTTATCAAAAAATTAGAGGCCGGGGACTCGAAAGGCTCAAAATTATGTAAATCGATATGTGTTCTGAACGTAATAGGCAAGGCCCAGGAGAGGCTATTGTGTGACACACTACAGTCACACAGACAGCTTCTGGGCCTCAGTCCACATCATTATGGGTTGAGGCCGAACAAGTTATATCTCAGAGCACACAGGACAAATACGTGGTGCCAACATTAATTGATATATCCGGCGCTTCTGAAAATCTTTACTGCCTGTGCTGTTTGTAAAGTTAAGACAAATTAAAACCCCAGTAGCTTTATAAAACAGCATCTGCAACTATTGAAGAGAGAGTTGCAGAATAGCGAGCGTGCCACCGAAGGATTGCCAAGAAAATCACCAAAGGATGCCTGCAAGGGTCCATATGTGGACCCATATTCTGGGAAATTGCTATTGAGCCACTGATGTACAGCTTAGACAGAGCAAAAAGGACAGTAGCATATGCTGATGATTTACTCATAGTGGCATTGGGAAACTCAAGAAGACACACAGAACAAAAGGCTACATAGATACTCGTAGATATCAATGTGTACTAGCATAAGCGGTCACCAGCACATTGGTCAGCAAAGATGTAGCAGGAAATTCGATAGTAGGCTTTGGATCAAGCGCGCCGATCAAGAGAGAGGCAAAAGACAGACTCGCAAGCAATGCACCGCCAACGCCCTCTCGACTACAAGTACTGAGATCACCGCCACTGATTGGAGGGCTCAGTCTCAGTCAATCACAGTGACTGGCGCAGTCGCTCAGTCATTAGCTCAGTCTCTATCCTAGTTGACCTCTGTCAGTTCACATTACAGGCTACCAGAGTGTATAACGACCAGAGTAGTGTTTATAGTGGGACTTGTACTTCACCAACAGTGAGGCTAACGTGAACTATTATGGAAGTGCTTGGCCGCAACACATGGACTCTTAAAGTTAAGTAGCGGCTATCTGTTCAAATAAATTAAGAGCCCTGTTAATACAGGTGTGCAGTTGTGTTGTAGAAAGAGGATACCAGTCACCAAACACCGGCCGGAGTGGCCGAACGGTTCTAGGCACTACAGTCTGGAACCGCGCGATCGCTACGGTCGCAGGTTCGAATCCTGCCTCGGGCAGCACTGGTAGCACTTCAGAACTCGCGAGTGATGTATTTCGCTGATTCCATGCAATTTTTCACAACTATCATCCGCAAAGCTCGACATTCCCTGTTGGTCAACAATTTGTCTGGCTGGTCCTGGTTTAGCTGTAGTTGCTCCTTCGTGTATCCATTTCACAATCACTGCACTAATAATCGTTTTGAGCTGCTTTAGAACAACTCAATTGTCTGTGTAGGAATTCATATTCAGGTTATATAATGACTAGTGCAAGTTGCAAGTCAATGGGCTATGCTGACCGATCCACTTTGCTGTTAGCCTGCTACTCGTGTACGACAACACAATACTCCCCGCAACCTTTGATACTGGGAGCTCCGCCTCTCGTGACATCTAGCGGTCTGTTTCACATATGGGCATCCAGACTTCTGATCAGATAATATGTACAGGGCATTCGGAAATTCCCGTTACGGACTTCTAGAACTTGCAGAGGGAAGTGAGTACACAATATTTTTTGAATATGAAACCACGTTCGGAAAAGAAAGTTTCGGTTCAGATGTTTAATACATGCACTTCTGCTTGGGGAATTTAATTAGGCCTGATGATTCAGTACAGTTATTAGCTAACAATTCGAAATGAAGCATAACGAAACATCCATTTATCACTTAAGCACATTTGTTTGTATTAACACTTAAACATTACGAGTTTACATTGCTGCAAAAGAAAAAAAAGCCAGTATACTGTAGGTACACAACAGTATTGATGCATTACAACAGCGGCATCCTGTGCTTAAGTGATAAATGGAAGTTTCGATATTTTTTCTTTCGAATTGTTACTAAATAATTGTACTGCGTCACGCCTAATTTAATTTTTCAAGCAGAAGCGGATGAGTTAAACAACTGAATTGAAGCCAATTCCGGAGCTACGCATAAAATATCATCCGAAATTGTGCTAAACCCATTCCCTGAAAATTATTTCGAGCAGTTAGTTCATGAGCCGACGCGAATAGTAAACGGTTGTGAAAACATACTTGATCTCTTAGCAACAAATAATCCTGAGTTAATAACGAGCATCAAAACCGATTCAGGGATTAGTGAACACAGGGCTGTCGTAGCAAGACTGAATATTGTAATCCCAAAATCCTCGAAAAATAAGAGAAAAATATACCTCTTCAAAAAAGCAGATAAAAATTCTCTTGACGCGTTCCTGAGAGACAATCTCCACTCATTCCAAATTAATAATGTAACTGTAGACCAGATGTGCCTTAAATTCAAAGAAATAGTATCGGCAGCAATTGAGAGATTTATACCAAAGTAATTAACAAACGACGGAGCTGATCCCTCTTGGTAGACAAAACGGGTAAGAACACTGCTGCAGAAACAACGAAACAGACATGCTAAATTTAAACAGAAGCAAAATCCCCAACATCGGCGGTCTTTTACAGAAGCTCGAAATTTAGAGCGGACTTCAATGAGAGACGCCTATGACAGTTTCCACAACGAAACTTTGTCTCGAAACCTGGCAGAAAATCCAAAGAGATTACCGTCATATGTGAAGTATGTTAGCGGCAAGAAACAATCAATGCCTTCTCTGTGCGATAGCAATGGAGATACTATCGAAGACAGTGCTACCAAAGCAGAGTTACTAAACACAGCCTTTCGAAATGCCTTCACAAAAGAAGACGAAGTAAATATTCCAGAACTCGAATCGAGAAGAGCTGTCAACATCAGTAACGTAGAAGTGAATATCCTCGGAGTAGTGAAGCAACTCAAATCTCTTAATAAAAGCAAGTCTTCTGGTCCAGACTGTATACCAACTATAGGTTTCTTTCGGAGTATGCTGATGCATTAGCTCCATACTTAAACATATACAACCGTTCGCTCGACGAAATATCCGTACCCAAAGACTGGAAAGTTGGACAGATCACACCAATATTCAAGAAAGGTGGATGGAGTAATCCACTAAATTACAGACCCATATCGTTAACGTCGATATGCAGCAGGACGTTAGAACATGTATTGTGTTCGAACATTATGAATTACCTCGAAGGAAACGGTCTATTGACACACGCTCAACATGGATTTAGAAAACATCGTTCCTGTGAAACACAACTAGCTCTTTATTCACAGGAAGTGCTCAGTGCTATTGACAAGGGATTTCAGATCGATTCCGTATTCCTGAATTTCCGGATGGCTTTTGACATTGTTCCACGCAAGCGGCTCGTAGTGAAACTGCATGCTTATGGAATATCGTCTCAGTTATGTGACTGGATTTGTTGTTTCCTGTCAGAGAGGTCACAGATCGAAGTAATTGACGGAAAGTCATCGAGTAAAACAGAAGTGATTTGCGGTGCTCAATCTGAGTACCCGTCTTCGATTGTTTGCAGATGACGCTGTCATTTATCGACTAATAAACTCATCATAAGATCAAACCAAACTGAAAAACGGTTTAGGAAAGATATCTGAATTGTGCAAAAACTGGCAGTTGACCCTAAATAACTAAAAGTATGAGGTCATCCATATGAGTGCTAAAAGTAACTCGTTAAACTTCGGTTACACGATAAATCAGTCTAATCTAAAAGCCGAAAATTCAACTACATATCTAGGTATTACAATTACGAACAACTTCAGTTGGAAGGAACACACAGAAAATGTTATGGGGAAGGCTAACCAAAGACTGCGTTTTATTGCCAAGACACTCATAAAATGTAACTGACCTACTAAGGAGAGTGCCTACACAATGCTTGTCCATCCTCTATTAGAATAATGCTGCGCGGTGTGGGGTCCTTACCAGATAGGACTGACGGAGTACACCGAAAAAGTTAAAAGAAAGGCAGCACGTTTTTGTATTATCGTGAAATATGGGAGAGAGTGTAACGGAAATGATACAGGATTTGGGCTGGAAATTATTAAAAGAAAGGTATTTGTCGTTGCAACGGAATCTTCTGACAAAATTCTAATAACAAACTTTCTCCAAAAAAAAAAAAAAAAAAAAAAAATTCAAATAGCTCTGAGCGCTGTGGGACTAAACTTCTGAGGTCATCAGTCCCCTAGAACTTAGAACTACTTAAAGCTAACTAACCTAAGGACATCACACACATCCATGCCCTAGGCAGAATTCGAACCTGCGACCGTAGCGGTCTCGCGGTTCCAGACTGTAGCGCCTAGAACCGCACGGCCACCCCGGCCGGCAACTTTCTCCTCCGAATGCGAAAATATTTTGTTGACCGACCGACCTACATAGGGAGGAACGATCGCCACAATAAAATAAGGGAAATAAGAGCTCGTACGGAAAGATATAGATGTTCATTCTTTCCACGCTATACGAGTTTGGAATATTAGAGAATTGTGAAGGTGGTTCGATGAACCATCTGCCAGGAACTTATAAGTGATTTGCAGAATATCCACGCAGATGTAGATAAAGATAAAGACGACCAAGGAAGATGAATATGCGATTCGATGTACAAACAGAAATTAAGGAATGGCCGCTGTTTCAAGAGAAATAGTAGCAAAGAACGGATGCAGCAGTACTTCCATTAAGTTCTTCAAAACAGGTAGTTTGTTTAATTTGTTAAGGAACTGTTCAGCCTTAAAAAGGTTTCATATCTGATCTATTTTGACTGAGTTCTGAGTCTGCTGATGTTAACTGGTTAAACTAATGTTTATATTTGATATTTTTTTATTAACCACAGAAAAACTTGATATTTTCAAATCTTGTCTATTCTAATAGAGCCACGAAGCGGCAAATGTTAAAAGGATAACAATTGTCCTATTCAAAGTCTTTTCATTGCACAGAATTTCTTAATTATAAGAAATGTTTAAAATGCCGTTTGTTCCAGCTTTGAAGTATCGTGTGATAACTGATTCAGCAGTTGTTCAATTATATTACCGTCATTTTTTTAAATAGTTTTGGTACATTAGTGAGCTAAGAGGTTTAAATGTTCACACATCCAAATCCGTTAGTGAAAAATGAAATGGTTAAACATTAGTCTGCTACATGCATTTTCTCTAATGTGCTTTTATCAGATTATGTTTTTGCGTAAATGATGACTACATATAAGCAAGCCCACAGTAACGACATCTAGGGAGGGTGTAGGGAAACAGGTTTCGGGATGCTACAGTTCTTCAGAAGCTAGTTGGCAATAATCGCTAGGTGGACGATGTGGCCTATTTCTACACCATATTTTAGATCTTTGTGACGATGCTATGGTGATTATATTTATATGTTTTGACGATGCCATTATGGCCGTATCACTTTAGGACATGGTGTAAAAAAGGTACGTTATACCATATTCTATCTGTACATTTCCCTGTTTGTATGACAGTATATTGTGATACATATTGCTGTTTTATGTTAAAAGACACACTGCTCACTAGATGTGATCTGAGGATGGTCATTACAGACTGAAACCGGTCATCGTCTAAAGAATTCGTATCGTGATCAGAGACTGAAATAAAGAAGCACATTAGATATACGTTTTTCCGTCTCAATCTTCCGAAACATTAATGGAAAGGTACGGCAGCGTCACAATATGACAACAGCGATTTTATTGTGCTCCACTGAATGCTTAGAGGGATAAATAAAACACCGTACAGTGGCGCTAGACGGTGTAATGTTTGCTTATACAGAATGATCCCTATAGAAGGATTGTCCCTCTCAATGCACGGCGGCTTGCGACACTCAAACATAAACGTACACCACTTGTTATCTCACAGCGCGCGGCCCTCGGCCGCCTCCACCCTTTCCCGTCCCTCTGTCGCTCAGCTCCCCGCATACGCAGCTGTGGACGGGGTCGGCTGCGCTGCCCCCCCGTGCGCACTAACGACCCGCGCGCGCGGCGCGTTAAGTAATTTGCCAGCTTGGCGCCGCTCTGCCCACCGCAGCGCACCTCGCACCGGCACCGGCCCAACGAGAGCAGAGTTGCGCGGCTCGCCAAACCCATCAGGCGCCGCCGCTGCTGCTGCGAAATTGGGGGGGACGCCGCTACCCTCCCACCGCCTGCCGCGCATCTCTCACGGGAATTGATTTATCTGGCGCGCCGGCAGGCGCCGGGGAGCAGTTCCGTCCGTCTGCCTGCGACGCGGGAAGCAAACATCGCGCGGGAAGGAGCGGAGAGGAGCGGAGCGAGGCGTGTACTGCTCGCTGCATTTTGTAATGACGCCCGCTACCGAGTCTCGCGGACAGCATTTGAAGCAACCAGCTGCATCCGCAATCACTTTCGCAATGACGAGGAATGAACCGACCGTGTTTCCGCTCCGTCTGGTTGGATGTGTTCTGTGCAGACGCACGTGAATAAGCAATTTTTACCCTTTCCTTTCTTCCTCTGTCTCTCTTTCACGCACGCACACACACGCACGCACGCACACACACACACACACACACACACACACACAAAAGAGATACAGCGGGAGAGGGACATGGAACATCCATTTTCTTTCAGCCTACACCTTGAAAGCTGCCGTCCTATTGACTATACGGGGTGATTAAGGAAGGACAGGAGTACAACAGTCAATCGAAAACCCATTGATTTCTTATTATTGTTCATGCCTTCTGCATCCTGCATTCCGGCATTCTCTCTATACACCAGTTAAGTCATGTAGTGACGTACTTCTGGCAATTAGTTTGAATATAACTCACTTAAATGGTATTGATCATTTCTGTTGGATAACGTGGTGTTTTACTTATTGTTTTATGCTCATCATTTCTGCTTCTGTGATTTCCTAGTATTTTTGCAATGAAGATTGAAATTTTTAGTTGAAATCTCGATATGCAAGGATAATAAGAAGCCAGTGGGATTGTGACTGATTGCTGTATTCCTATCCTTGCCTATAAGAATAGGCAGTCGCTGTGCATAATGGTTCAATAGCTCTGAGCACTATGGGACTTAACATCTGAGGTCATCAGTCTCCTAGAACTTGGAACTACTTAAACCTAATTAAGGACAGCACAAACATCCATGCCCGAGGCAAGATTCGAACCTGCGACCGTAGCGGACACGCGGTTCCAGACTGAAGCGCCTAGAACCGCTCGGCCACTCCGGTCGGCGCATAATGGTTCCCTATGGAATTAACGTCGGTGCATCGTGATCCTATCAGTGTTTAAAAACCCTCGAACGACGTAGATGATTCCGGGGCAAGTGAAACGGAATGATTGTACGGCATTTATGGCCCGAAGCCCCACCTGAGAAGTTCGACCGCCGTGTTGCAAGTCTTTTCAGTTGGCGCCACACTGAGCGATTTGCGTGTCGATGACGATGAAATGATGATGAATACAACACAACACCCAGTCACCGAGCGGAGAGAGCCTCTGACCCGGTCAGGAATCGAACCAGCGCCAACGGCGTGGCAGTCAGGAGCGTTGACCACATTTCTCTTTTTCTTTTTTTTTTTTTTTTTCACATCCGACCGAGATATTTCACAGTCAAACTTCCTACATGCCACCATTTTCCGCCTTTGTCGTATATCAACATAACTTCTGGTCAAACCACGTTTGATTTATATATATATATATATATATATATATATATATATATATATATATATATATATATATATATATATTAGCGGGAAGCCGCTGGTCAACAGCAGGCAGGCGGAGTCAAATACGGCAGTCGTCGAGGATTCCGAGGCCTGGCCACGATGCCTCCCCATACCTATTACCGAGTCGCTCCGTTATTTTCATGTACGTTATTTTAATGTTTCATCCAAAAGACAGTGTCTGCACAGGAACTACCTCAGTTGAGCGACGGGCTCGAAGTTTGTCTTCTCGAAGGTTTGTTTTCCGATTTATTTCGCAATATCTTGTAAGAAATCGAATGCATCAGTTTCCCAATCTTTTTTTTTTTTTCCAAGTTGGCCTTCTCTTAGCTCCGAGGACTCCGCTCGTCGGAACATTCGGCTGCCATTTTGGATGCTTCAGTAACGAAGAAGAAATTAGGACAGTCACATCTTCTGGTTAAAAAAATTTCACAAACGGAAAAAAATAAAGCATAATAAAAAGTATGACGTCTTCTGCCGTAAGGACAAAGCAATAAGGTGCTTCTGAGCTATGTATTCCATGGCTGATTTCTGTATCCTTAAAAAAAAAAAGAAATAAATAAATAAGCAAAAAATACCGTATGAGAGAAAAAGAACTTCAGTAGAATTCGTTACTCTCTACTGGAGTTTAAGTCTTGTTCTATTCGCATTGCACACTATGCTTCACCTAATTATATTTTCTAAAAATTTACAAAGTTTTTCTTATAGTCTTTCGTCTTCATTACGTGATGATGTTGAAGGGAAAGATACATACGGAAATCATCATTCGTTTTATATTCTTCAGTCAGGATGTAATGTATTGTTTGGCCCTTTAGCTAGTTTAAAGCATTTCTTTCTGTAAATGGATTCAAAAAATCGTCAAGCAAGATATTGGCGGGTACTGTTCGTGTTATCATAGCTAACATTTGTCGGATAACTCGACAGATGTCCGTCACTTGAGTGCACACAAAACTGTTCTTCGGTGTCTATTTTGTGGCAATTCTCACATGTTGGCGAATCACCCAGATGAACTGCATGAGTTTCGCTTCGGTTGCTAGCTCCCTGTTTACTGCCCTGTACCAAGTAGTTTCCACACTTGTTGGTAAGTGAAAGATGCTGATATTTTTCCAAACGATGTTCCAGTAGTAGTACAGATATTTTTGTTAAATGACGTTTCTGCTTTTCTTTTTCATTAATTTCACGTATATGCTTTTAATTTTTTCCGTATTCTTCGGGCGAACTCCAGTCTGAATACAACTGAGTTCCAATAAAAGTTGTTGAAAATGACAGACACCATTTGGGACGGGCCGTACATCTATGTGTGGATTGAAGACAGGCCGGCCGGAGTGGTCGAGTGGTTTTAGGCGCTACAGTCTGGATCCGCGCGACCGCTACGGTCGCAGGTTCGAATCCTGCCTTGGGCATGGATGTGTGTGATGTCCTTATGTTAGTTAGGTTTAAGTAGTTCAAAGTTCTAGGGGATTGATGACCTCAGCAGTTACGTCCCATAGTGCTCAGAGCCATTCAAGACAGTGCTAGTAATTTCGTCCATTATTTGCGCCTGAGGCTGATGCGTGTCTTCTTCCACAGCTTGTATGTGCAACACAAGAATAAAGCTTGTGTTTTCTCACCGCGTTGGTAAGACTTAATCCCGCGTTTTCGGCTGAGAAGGTCAACGTGTCAGACTTTACTCTCAAAATATTGCCACGCGTTACAAAATTACCCAAAGCTGAGAGAATTCTTCCTGCTGTTTCACGTGGTATGGATAAAAACCTGTGTCACATAGTCGATTTTAAAGACAATATACATATTTGCACAGGTGGCCTTTTGGATGTCGTCAAGTCTCCTCACGCTGTGTTCTGTAACTGTGGGCACGCTGGTAAGGTTTTCCTTAAGTTTACAGCTACTGTATGCTTTGTATTAGACCTGTAGTCGATAGTCAGAATTTTTGCATATGGGTACCACATTTAAATCTCCCATGTTTTGCAAGGATATTCCATGGCCTACATTTACGGTATGATGGAGAAGATATTGCTAGTGAGGGGGAAATTCTGGAAGAAGAGAGCTGTGTGGATATCGACATGATAGGGCCACCTACATCTAAAGAGAAATTCAACAGTGCCTTGAATGATCTAAGTAATGGAAAAGCGAGAGTCACACATAACATCCCAGCAGAAATACTGAAGGATATTGGAGAATCAACAAAAGAGTACTTATATAAACTTATTAAAGAGTACTATGAAGATGGAAAAGAACCACCTACAGATTCGCTTAGCAGCAAAACAGTAATAATCCCCAAAAAAAAAAAAAAGGAAATTCTCTGGACTGTGAGAACTATAGAACTATCTCCTTACCATCCCACACTTCCAAAATAATGTTAAACATAGCAGAAAACCGATTTAAAAAAATTGAAGCAGACCTAGGAGAAGACCAATTTGGTTTCAGATCCGGAAAAGGAACTAGAGAGGCAATACTAGCTCTGAGGATGGTATTTCAGAGACGAATTGGAGTTAATAGGAAAACCTACTTGACCTTTATAGCTTTACAAAAATCATTTGACATGGTTAATTGGAAATCGTTATTTCGAACAATGAAGGAAATAAATCTTGGTTGGAGGGACAGAAGATTAATCTGGAATCTGTATAAAAGGCAGGAAGCAGAGATAGAAGTGAATGGTGTGAAGAAGAAGGCAAAAATATGGAGGGGAGTAAGGCATGAATGCCCGTTATCACCATATTTGTTCACCTCATTAATTGAAAAAAAAAACACTGAAAAGGATAACCAAAGGAATTAAAATTTACGGGGAACGAATGCACTGTATTCGTTTTGCAGATGATGTAGCAGTACTTGTAAAGTAAAGGAAATGGATTTTATGTTGCTAAAATCCTAACAGAATTTAATGTAAAAATAAATAAGAAGAAAACAAAAACTATGGTAGTAGGGCCGACAAAAGAAAATGGTAAAGTTAATATTAAACTAGAAGATGATGTTCTAGAGCAGGTTGAGAACTTCAGTTATTTGGGGAGCACAATCTCTGACGACACTAAATGTATCACAGAGATAAAAAGAAGAATAGCCTTGGGAAAGCAAGCTTCGCAAAATAAAAGAAATTTACTAACAGACAATCATACAAGCTCAGAAAGTAGGAAAAAGTTTGCAAAAACCTTTGTCTGGAATGTTTTAACATACGGATGTGAAGCGTGGACTCTGGGAAAGGCAGAGAAAAAGAGACTGGAAGCAATGGAAATGTGGATATGGAGAAGAATGACGAAAACAAGCTGGGTAGATAGAAAAAGTAATGAACAGGTCTTAAGAGAAGTGAATGAGAACAGAACGCTGCTAAATTATATAAGAAGAGGAAAATCAAAAATGATACACAACCAGTTCCTAAAGAATGTATTTGAAGGAGAAGTTGTGGGGAAAAAACCAATAGGCAGGCCAAGAGCAACCTATTTTAATAATATCAAGATGGACGTATGTATTTGAAGGAGAAGTTTTAGGGAAAAAACCAATAGGCAGGCCAAGAGCAACCTATTTTAATGGCATCAAGATGGACGTGGGGATGAAATCGTATGAAGAATTGAAGAGGATGACAATGGAGGGAGGGACCTGGCTAAATTGACAACGCACAGCTCACCGTTTATGATGATCGTTAGTTTTCTTAGCTTGTATGTATTTGAAGGAGAACTTTTAGGGAAAAAGCCAATAGGCAGGCCAAGAGCAACCTATTTTAATGACATCAAGATGGACGTGGGGATTAAATCGTATGAAGAATTGAAGAGGATGACAATGGAAGGAGGGACCTGGCTAAACCGACAACGCACAGCTCACCGTTCATGATAATCGTTAGTTTACTTAGCTTAACATCGGATTTAACCTGGAACCACGTAGTGATCTTATTGTATCACTTCATAACCTGAATTATCATTTTCGCCTGCGAGAGCGGAGCATTGTAAATAATATCGTTGGCTTGTTAGCGTTCCGTGATTTTTAACACACTTGTGCATTCTGTGACTTTACTAACGAGTTCCTTTTCTCTGAGAGTAGATTTGACAATAGGAAGGCGAATGTTAAGGGGATGTATACTTCTATTGTTCATAAAGAAACGACAGCCATCATTGCTGCGAGATAGAGGAAAATATTAATTTTTGTCAGTATACGCTCTTGTAAGAAAATTGGTATATGCTGTAATAGTTGAGCACTGAGAAGGTCGTTTTATGAAATAATAATTGTTATCTTGAAAGGTAAAATTTTTCTCATTTTTGAAGAGAATATTATGCTCATCTTTCCTCTCCAAGTAATTACGATTCAAAGTGCAAGCAAGCAGAAGACTTAGGATCTTGAATGCTAGGTAGTACTGTGCGATCCATGTTTAATATCGCGGTCTTTTGGAATGAACAGTTTCTCTTTTGCGAAAAGTGAAAATTTGTGGAACTTTTCCTACCGATACGGACCATCGTAGTTGTTCAGAATCGTATCCGTCTGACTTGTTCTTCAGTAACAACGTTAAGAATTTTTCAGAGCCTCATTACGAGTCAGATCTTGAAAAGCTGTTTCTTCCGGTGCCTGCTAAGAAGAACTTTAACCTCGAGTGCCCTCGATTGCACTCCGGAGACGCCACGCATTACTGAAAAAATTAATAATTTACTCTTTTTCAGCCAAGAAGACAGTAATTAAGATGCACAGCACTAGAATTTTACTTTTTGACGAAAAAAAAAATGGTTCAAATGGCTCTGAGCACTATGCGACTCAACTGCTGAGGTCATTAGTCCCCTAGAACTTAGAACTAGTTAAACCTAACTAACCTAAGGACATCACACACATCCATGCCCGAGGCAGGATTCGAATCTGCGTCCGTAGCGGTCTCGCGGTTCCAGACTGCAGCGCCAGAACCGCGCGGCCACTTCGGCCGGCTTTTGACGAAAAGGTCGATTTCAATTTTCACATTAAAAAGTAACACCAAAGGACAGATTTATTTAAATCATTTAATACTAAGAAGGAAAGAAGATCTGGTAAGAGTAGGGAACGGTATGAACAATTTTGTAGCGGAAAGTTCGTAGGCTGACTGTCTGTTTGATATTTTTACTCTTATCAGGAATACTTATTAAATTTTCCAGTGGCCATGGGAGGGTCATTAGAACCTGCAGTGCCATTTCCAAGTCACTTTCACCGAGACCCGCATCATCTGCGTATGCCTTTACTTATGATATTTCGGCCGTGTATGTGAAGCCCTCCAATTTGCTTGTGCAGAGTGGCCAGCAGGGGCTCAATGGCAATGGCAAACGAGGCCATCCACATCGGAATTGTTAACACAAGTTTCTGGTTAGCTGACCATTAATCATGGTTTTTCGATGTGTTATTCTACCAATGATGTTGGCAAAACATTGGGGAAAATCCAGTGAATCATCGTTTTGAGCAGGTACTGGTGGTTCACCGTAAGGAAAGCCTTATCGAAATCCAGTGGCATTACAGTGCACGGAAGCCTGAGAACATCTGCCGTCGCTATGATGTCACTATATTTGCAAGCAGTTAGGATAATTGATTTGTCTTTACCTGCACTTGTTTGATATGGGCCGGTTACCTCACGCATTATCAGGTTTAGTCTGCGGGTAAGAATACGCGCCATAATTTTGTAATCAATATTATGGAGAGTAATTCATCTTAGGTTTTTATTGAGACGCTCTGTGGGTGTTTCGGAACTGACACCACTATTCCTTCGAGATTTTCTTCAGAATTCATTAATTCATTACATACCAAGAGCAATTTTGGTTTCATTTGAGCCTGAAAAATCTGGTAAAACTCCGCTGGAAGGTCGTCAGGCCCCGGCGCTTTTTTTCTTTTTCTTTTTTTTTTTTTTTTTTTAGAGGAGAGGACTCTGCGTAATTACGATTAGCAGATCATCAATCTCTTCTAGAAGACTCCGAGACGCCGCTTCGTAATTAGCAGCGCTGCCCTACATTAGGTCTGTAAGATAACCATAGATTCCTCTATTAATGCCGCTCTGTGTTGTGTGAACAGTCCCGTCGGTTCTTTTACTTTCTGTGATGATTTCTCTACGTCCTCGCTCCGATTAGCGAATGAATGAAATACAGACGTTTCTTCGCCGAAAACAGCACCTGCGTTCCCGCACGTATTTGGAATCCCCGTAACTGCATTCTTTTCAGAGCCAAAATTTCGGATTTAATTCGTTTGGTCTCAAAATAATTTCCAACGACAGAGGCGTCCAGTTTGCACAGGTCCCTCAGGTACTGGAAATAAATCTCGGCTTTTTTCCTGTACCAGAAACTTTATTTCCCTCGAAAAGTCGAACAACATTTTCCTTAATCGCGGTTTCGCGTGTTTTAGCCACCATGTTAGGGAAGAATTTGGAACGTTTATGTTTAAACAAACGTGTGATGTTTATGTCTAACAACGAACAATTACATAAAGTGGTGTGCTGACTCTGTATCTGATTACGTGTATCTCTATATTTATCTGACTTTTTTTAAGCAATCTGTCTACTAGCATGAAAGTATAACACTGAACCAAAACTAACTAAAACCTGTGCGCGATGATGAGAAATTAGAGGTAAGTTTATTCAGATCTACTCGGTCTTATTACGATCCTGTAAATCCGAATAAGTGCAATAGTGATCCCTGTGCGAAACTCCATCAACTTTGTGAAATAAATTTCTTATCTCGTATTGGTGTCGCCTTGGATAACGAGTTATTCTGCTCTTAACACTACAAAACTAACTACAGCTGTACAAGCCAAAATGCAAGATATTTACCTGGGACACTTTTACAATTTGTTTAAATGAAAAACGACTTGGAATTGGGAGGCGAGACATGACTGAGGAGAATGACTGTAGTATATTACTTCAAATCTTACTGTATTGTGAAACTGACCTGCAATTGTTCAGCCATATTATGAAAATTACATATAAGCAAACAAATTATCATTACAAAAATACAGTAAATAACTGGGGGTTACATTCGAAGCTGGTGTCATTAAAATTCGTTCTACGGCAAAAGCGCATTAATACATTGATGTTGATTACCTTCCTGTATATCGATGTAACAATATGCAGAAATATTCTTCATCAAAATTTCATAATAATGTTTGTAGCATTTCATTAATTAATTTTATGTTATGTTATATTATGTTAACCGGTGACCTAGAAATGACCGAGAGGCTCCGTCCCCGCCGCAGCTGCAGTGGTCCACAAACCCACGACGACTACCGCAGTCCACTTCACCCCTCCGCCGCCCCACACCGAACCCAGGGTTACTGTGCGGTTCGGCCCCCGGTTGACGCCCCAGTGAACGTCTCACACCAGACGAGTGTAACCCCTTCAACTTTTGTAGTCCTGTCTTCCTCAGTTGCGTGTAATATTACGGTATATTGATAATTTTTTACTTATGGACCGTCTGACAGCAACTGAATAAAACACAATTTTAGTGCCATACGCGTTTCGCCTTTATTTTCTGCAAGGCATCATCAGTGGCCTGGAATATGTACATATGTTAGCTATTTTATTTACATTTTTGTCATTGTGCCTATAGGTTATAAACAGTTCTGGTGGTTGGTATTTCCTATTAAGTAGTAATGTTTTGAACTGTACTTACAGGTTGCGTGGACAGTTTCTTACATATTACGCTCCTGTTGCATTTTTGGTGTTCTTCTTCTTCTTATGAACGCCAATTTGCGGTTTTTTCCACATTCCACAGCATTATGCACTGAACACTTGTGTTAATGCAATGTTTTGGTTTCTGATAAGATAACCACAAATGAAAGTTTCAAAATCATATATTGGTACAGATACGTCGATGACATTATTTGTCTGGTAGATGAGCCAAGTGAAAAAATAGATGAACTCCATTCAGAAATAAACAAAGCTCATCAGAACATAAAATTCACACTTGAAAAAGAAAAAGAAAATCAAATAAATTTTCTAAGGGCCATCTTTTGACAGATACCTAAAATATTTTCTCCATGATTGGACACTAGGAAAACGAGTAAGTTGAGGGACATGCAACAGAGAACCGAGAAACAACAGCACCGAAAAAAATGCACTTAGAACGTTTTCCGTTTCCACTGTTGAAATTAATATTGAACACATTCAGAAGCTGCTAACGATATACTACTCAATCTCTGATAAATAACACTTTACGAGCCCAATTTATTTACGGAGAAATATCTTTGCCATCCGTTACCTATCTTGTCTAATAACCTGTAAACACTGAGGATGATGAAGGCAATGATTTGCGTTTACGTAGTCTCAGCAGCAGGAACTCTCGAGGTAACTGCGTCAGCGCTGACTTACGTTGTGGCTGCAAACCTTTTACCATTTAAGAAATTCTAGTAGGGAAAGGATACGCAATGTCACACTGAATCAAGTGTAGCAGGAATGTAATAAATAGTTCACCCCCGAAAGTACGTAAGAATTCTGATATGGAGTCAAATACACGTGGGAGGAATTTGTAGTTACAGAAGGAAAGTGTGAATTAGTGAATCAGCAACGTGGAAATGCACTAGACCAACAGTGTTGTCATTTACCAGTGATTTGTTCATAAAACGTCCTTGTGGTTGCGCTGACCGAACATCGAGTCGCAGTATCTCGCATTCCTTCCGAATAACAATTCAGAGTCAGCAAAGAAAAAAATTACTGATGCCCAGAAAACGTCGTTGTGAATGGAAAAAGCTGCATGCAAGTCACATGAATTCACAGATGCCTAGCACAGAGTCAAGTAAAGTGAAATGTGAGCAAAGACCTGATATTCTTCATGTGAAATCTGCTTAAAAGAAAAAAACGAAAAATATACGCTTTTGCAAAACCTGACTACTATCATGGTCCCCAATCACATGAAAGCTATTTCAAAGCTTGCGGCTTACTGTGGTCTCATAATTGTTTGGAAGTTTGCTGGTCTAACGTGTGCACATTCCCACTAAATGAATCCAAAATGATTGATACGGCTGGCTACTCCGAGCATCGGACAACTAAGAAATGTGTTTGTCCAGCAGAGCGTGATGGAACAGAAACGAATTCAGCCGAAGTCTATACCAGGACCAACGGCAGTCACGGAGGTTGAAAGGTGGCTACACTGAGCCACAGCGCCAGAGATCGCGCTAGAGAGTATTGTTCCGCCGCTTCCACTGGCAGTTCTTGTCGAGATGTGGCAGTAGTCAGTTCTTGTTGAGAAGTTGTAGTGGGCAGTGATTATTGAGAAGTAGCGGAGGGAGTGCTTGCTGAGATGTCGTAGTGGGCAGTGCTTGTCCAGATGTTGTTCCAATGGAGATATTGTAATGATTAGAGTGCTTTTCGTCAATATATATGAAGGTAACAAAACTCTTATTCTTTTTTTCTCATTATTTCATTGTCCTGAATAATGCGTCATTACAGGTTCAGTCAACAAAGCATCTGGCTTGTGTTCTAGGATTAGAGTGTAATTCTGGTTTTCTTGAGTAATTATGGTATTTCTATTTTCTTTAATTACTTCAGTATAAATGATATTTAAAATTTCTTGTGTTATTGAAGAAGAACCGTGCCAGATGCGTACGTTGAATCACACTTCCACACACAGAACAGTTATACTTGTGCTTTGGTTTCGTAGGTTTTATAGTTGCTGGGGACTTAATTAATTAATTGTGTTAACGAAAATTTCCATTTCATTCTTTGTTGTTGTTCTGTGCAGTCAGATTGCGTAATAATACTAGTCAGGGCCAACCGTTTACGAGACTTCGTAACCGGACAGACACCTACTAAATCAAAAAATTAAAAAGTATTTGCATTTTTTTAAATAATTAAGCCCCCATGCAAGGTGCATATTAACTGTAGCCAATGGGATGATGCTTTCACATAACCAGTGAGAGTTGAGAAGAGAGGTAATGTCTTTCTAGCGCCGAAATTCATACCATTGTCTTCTTTGCTGTTTTTTGGTGTAGTAGTGAGTTTCAATAGAAATATTTTGGGATTGCGGCAGAAAAGACTATACACGGGACTGGTTTAACTGATTTAATTACCCCACGACATTGTAGTCCGTTGCTACCTGTTTCGTGGATTTATTGCAGGGACACGAAAATGTATCAAATGTGGCGGTCAAATGGCCCTTGAAGAGTCTAAGGTCCGCCACTTTCCCAAGTGTTCCATCAGAGAATTCTGGTATTCTGGAAGCAAGCTGAAAATTAGTACGGTTTTGCAATTTACGTACTAACGGTAAAAACTAATATCTCGAGAACTGGATTTGGCCAAGCAAACTGTAGTGGACTGGCGACAGTTTCCAGAGACGTTTGTATGGAAATGTGGCTGTGACGGAACGAGAAACTTGGTGGCGAAGAATAAATTGTAGAGACCGACGAATCTTTTCGTGAGGGAGAAGTTTGGCAGAGTAAATAAAAAACATGAAGGTGGGTGTTTCATGTTATCCAGTGAGGTATACAGTACACAGGTGGTTTTTTTGTGTTGTGCCTAGGCGTTCAAAAGCTGTGTTTTGGAAAAAGAAAATATTTTGCCGGGGTCAAAGGTTATACCAGACTATGTCTCCACATACAAATGTTTAAAAAACGGAGGTTGCAGCGCCTTACAATCAATCACGAAATGTTGTCTCGAAACCTGGCAGAAAATCCAAAGAGATTCTGGTCGTATGTGGAGTATGTTAGCGGCAAGAAACAATCAATGCCTTCTCTGCGCGATAGCAACGGAGATACTATCGAAGACAGTGCTGCTAAAGCAGAATTACTAAACACAGTTTTCCGAAATGCCTTCACAAAAAAAGACGAAATAAATACTCCAGAATTCGAACCCAGAACAACTGCCAACATGAGTAACGTAGAAGTAAATATCCTCGGAGTAGTGAAGCAACTTAAATCAATAAAAGTAAGTTTTCTGGTCCAGACTGTATTCAAATTAGGTTCCTTTTGGAGTATGCTGATGCTTTAGCTCCGTACTTAACAATCATATACAACCGTTCGCTCGACGAAAGATCCGTACCCAAAGACTGGAAAGTTGCAGTGATCACATCAATATTCAAGAAAGGTAGTATGAGTAATCCACTAAATTACAAGCCCATATCGTTAACGTCGATATGTATCAGGATTTTCGAACATATATTGTGTTCGAACATTATGAATTACCTCGAAGAAAACTGTCTAATGACACACATTCAACATAGGTATAGAAAACACCGTTCCTGTTAAACACAGTGAGCTGTTGAGTGCTATTGACAAGGGGTTTCAGATCGATTCCGTATTTCTGGATTTCCGGAAGGGTTTTGACACTGTACCACACAAGCGGCTCGTAGTGAAATTGCGTGCTTGTGGAATATCGTCTCAGTTATGTGACTGGATTTGTGATTTCGTGTCAGAGAGGTCACAGTTCGTAGTAATTGACGGAAAGTCATCGAGTAAAACAGAAGTGATTTCTGGCGTTCCCCAAAGTAGAGTTATAGGCCCTTTGCTGTTCCGTACGTATGTAAACGATTTGGGAGACAATCTGAGCAGCCGTCTTCGGTTGTTTGCAGATGACGCTGTCGTTTATAGACTAATAAAGTCATCAGAAGATCAAAATAAACTCCAAAACGATTTAGAAAAAAATATCTGAATGGTGCGAAAAGTGGCAGTTGAACCTGAATGACGAAACGTGTGAGGTCATCCACATGAGTGCTAAAAGGAACTCGTTAACCTTCGGTTACACGATAAATCAGTCTAATCTAAAAGCCAGAAATTCAACTAAATACCTAGGTATTACAATTACGAACAACTTAAATTGGAAGGAACACATAGAAAATGTTGTGGGGAAGGCTAACCAAAGACTGCGTTTTGTTGGCAGGACACTTAGAAAAAGTACCATACCTATTAAGGAGACAGACTACACTACGCTTGTCCGTCTTCTTTTAGAATATTACTGCGCGGTGTGGGATCCTTACCTCCCTATGTAGGTCTGTGCCAAGAAAATATTTTCGCATTCGGAGGAGAAAGCTGGTGATTGGAATTTCGTGTGAAGATTCCGTGGCAACGAAGAACGCCTTTCTTTTAACGATTCCCAGCCCAAATCCTGTATCATTTCTGTGACACTCTCTCCCATATTTCGCGATAATACAAAACGTGCTGCCTTTCTATGAACTTTTTTGATGTACTCCCCAAACAAGTGTTTTCAGCTCTGATTTGTTGGCTTTGCAAACTCACAAGTACCCTTTAACATCTAAACTTAAAAACAACCTTGCTGATAACGACGTTAATCGCAGAAAGTAGTCAAATATTTTTGCCAACTAATAATGTTAATACAACTAACTGCTGCTCGTATTAGGTACACCAGTTAACAGTGAAATGAAAGAAAAAGTGAAACTGCAAGAAATTTTGTTCGTTTGTCTCGAATGAAAAACAGCCCACAGTTGCACTAAATTATGTTTATTTTAAACCTTGACCATGGTTTCTGCTATAATAATATAGCCTTCTTCAGAAGTCACATTAATAAAAGTGCCAGTTGTTGTTTCAGACTGGCTTCAAAAATCAAGATGAATAAACCTCTATTAGTTGGCAAAAATATTTGACTACTTTCTGCGATTAACGTCGGTATCAGCAAGGTTGTTTTTAAGTTTGGATGTGAAGGGGTACTTGTGAGTTTGCAAAGCCAACAAATCAGAGCTGAAAACACTTGTTTGGGGTGAGAGTTTGAAAGGTAGCTTGGCCCAGGGTCTACCTTCCATTTGGAAGTAACATTTTGGCTGCCACTTCGTGAGGCCAACGATTGTGAAAGCAAAAAGGTCTCTGTGGTATGCTGATTTTCCAATTAAATAATAAAATTTTCGTAAAGTATCAATTGTTGTTTCAGACTGGCTTTTCAAGATGAATAAACCTCTAGCTGTTAACTCTTACTTTTAAATTCAGTAATATCAAGCCTGCCGCAGAAGAATTATAATTATAGTGTACTTTCTTTCCCACACGGTTATTATAGGGCTGCGTACAACTTATTTAGCATCTGTAGTAACACCGACTGCGAGAGCAATACATTTATATTAGACTCTTTCCCGTTCGCAAAAACGTTGTAAATGCCTACGTTAGTCCAGGCCAGATCTCAAGGTGGGCTTTAAGTAAAAATCCAGTAAGAAAATGTTTGGACATTGTACTGCTCGGCTTCTCTGCTGTTCTGAAAATGAAACTACTTAATCTAAATCGCTGCTGGTTGTGAGCTATTTGCACGGTTAATTTGAATCCATATTTGCCGCGTAACGGCGGTGGCTGCAACTCGTCAGGGATGATGCTCGAACAGCTAAAAGTAGTAAATGCTGAAAAATCTTAATGAATTTGACATGGAAGTGAATTTATGGTACTTAAATAATTCCAACAAATGCTCTGTAATCATATATTGAAATATTTAACAGATTTACACACACACATACACACAAATGCGCGCTCGTGACCGTGCCTGATTACTCAAACAGATGCAGTTCGACCATTAACATCGAAAGCAAACAGAAAATAGAGTGAATTCTATAATGGCGCCCTCTTTTCTAATAGCGAAAAGTTAACATGACCTCAGATATTATAACTCTAAGATACATCTTTTTTAACATATAGTTATTCTTTGATGATAGCGTTTCTTACAAAAATAATTTTTGTAAAATCAAGTACATTTTCAACACACAAGGATTCCTAGCGTTATGTGAATATTCGTTAGCATAAGGTTTACATTACTGTTTATTATTCGTCGTTCGTAAGGGCATGTTATAGTGGTGAAAGGCTAATCTGCAGCTTAGCCCGATGTCTATTTTAGGTTGGAAGGTAACAGTTTGATTGTGAAGCCAACGAAACTGAAAACAAAAATACTGCTTGTGGTGACAGATCTGCAGGGATAGTTTAGGTTCGAAACTTACATTCCACTAAAAACAATTACTTGGATAATATTACTCTTAAGAAATGTTTCATTGTTGGTGTTTCGAGCATATCACGAATTACAACATTTTGCTGTCGTTGGAACGTAGTAATGGAGCATACATTCCTTACTGCAAATGAACGAAGCGAATTACATTATTTATATTCGTTGTCACGTTTATCTGAATCCTACTTTCCCAAAATGTTACGAATGAGTAAGCTCCGCTTACGTAGGACCTAATACAATATTTTAATTTTCTGGCAGTGAAACGTGCATCAATTATAACAACAACCTTCCTTGTGACAAATATTTCACTATGGTACTTTTTACGAACATATCACGAATTTCGATGGTGTGGTTAGGTTGCGTTCTAATAGCACAGCAGAAATTGTTGCGTGTGAAACGAGCAGCAAGCACTTTGATAATCTTCGTTGTCACAAATATTTGATTGGCTTTTTCCAAATACATTAAGAACTACGGAGTTAGGATTAGCTTTGGGGCTAGAAGTACATTTTAAATTAATATGAGCGAAACGAGCAGCAATTACTTTTATAATCTTCATTGCCCACAATGTTTGATTGTTTATTCGAATATAGAATGGGTTACGGCGGTGTCCTTAGGTTTGCAGACAGTAATACAGTTTAAATAGCTGCGACTCGAACGAGGAACAATTAAATTACAATCCTCGTTCAGTGAAATGTTTCACTCTTTCTTCTAAATGCATTACTTCGAAACTCGACGTCTGCCTGTTGCTCTGTCATTGGCTGCGTAGCAGAAACAACTGACACACCTTTTGTTCCCATCATACCTTACGGCAAGCGCTGACTGCTTTCCAGCACGAGACACATAAGTACGCCAGTGGCCTTATCCTAGATTTTTACTAACGCATTCTGTCACATAGCTTTCTCTTTGGCCGAAGCTGTGCAATGTTCTTTGCTTGCAGTAAGATAGGTTCGCACTCTCTCATTTTGGCAAAGATACCTCGCTCTCTCAACAAAAGCAGCTTGAGCGTGGAGGTATGATAAGGGCAGATGGCGTTACACACTTACCCTGTATGTTGGTTTGAAGCCTGCGTCGCCTTGCTGGATGCCTCAAAACATTAACAGACTACTGTTCACAAGTGCTCCCTGTTTTTAATTTCCGTCGTGTGCACGCAGCGATTGTTTTAAATGTTACAGTGCTTTCGTGAATAACACAGTGTCGGGGAGGCATTTTCAGACGTTTTTCTGGTCTCATATGAATATTTGCTCCAGAAAATCGTCAGTAATGTAACTACGTTCTTGTTGTACGTTTCGAAGAAACAAGAAGAGAAGTATGTGATGTGACTGCTTACGAAATCCATCATTCTTTAATATGGATTGATGGAACCAATGTTCAGTGTATGTCCTTTTTCAGAAAAAAGTAAGAACATGTTTTGCCGTGATTGGTCGGATTCCAATCTTCCATTCTCATAGCGTTCACACAGAGAGCGTTTAGAGTTGGAATGACAGGAAATCTGTACAAATAGTCTGAGCAAGCAAAACTGATTTGCATAAGAGAAAATACCACTTGAACGAATCCAATTATGAATGAAATGTGATTCGTTTACATTTTAGATCATAATCAGAATGTTTAGTTAACCCATGAATGATGTTTCTGGTCAAAACTGTTTCACCAGACGGTAATGTTTGGGGCAACTAACATGGCGGACGTGAATTTTAAAATTTTGCCGGCGAACTCACTGTTCAAACAATTTTCGGGCTTGCAGGTGGTCGTCGTTCAATACTTCGCACGATATTTCAACTGGGCACCTGCCAGTCATCTTCAGGTGAGCCGTCGCAGACAGGCGAAAACGTCTTTTTTTTCTTTATTGTGATTTCATTCCCCTGCCCCATATGGGCAGGGGAGGGCTGTCAGCGGCACACCCCGCCGCTCTTCAGTGGAGTGACACTACAACTAAAACAAGAATAAAATTATACATACATAAGGAGATAAAAAAGGGGAACATAAAACAGAGTAAGGGGAGGAAATGGAGGTAAAATATACACTGACATGGAGACGTTCATGGGGGACAGTTAAAAGAGTCACCAGAAAGTTAAAAACACAGTTGGCGATTCTTAAAACTCAGAGAAGACACTGAATGCGCAGGCACAGGTTAAAAGTCGGCCACAGTAGTAAAAACACTCCGGAACAACACACTTAAAACCCACTTGGTGCACACATGACGAAGAATAAAACTGCCAGGTGGGACCTGCTGAGGGAAAAGGTCAGAGAGGATGGAAAAGAAGGGGAGAGCATGGGGCAGCTGGGGAAGCGGCGGGATGAAGAGAGGAGGGACATCAGTGGGTTCATGAAGAGGCAGGAGACACGTGGGGCGGGAGGGGAAGCGGGAAGACAGGGCAGGAGGGAGCGCAGAGACACTGAAAGGAGGCACAAGAGATGGAGGGGGAGTAGGAGGGGGAAGCCGCTCAGGAGGAGGGAGTGGGAGGAGAGGGATCCCTGAGGAGGAGGCAGGAAGATGGGGTTAGAGTTGGTAGGAAGGGTAGATGTCAGGGCATAACTCATCATCCGGGAGGGGTAGACGGTGGAAGTTGTGTTGGGAAAGGAGATGGAGGGTGTGGAGATGGAGAGAGGGTGGGACACAACGGTAAAGGCGCGGCAACTGGTTGGGGGTGGAGAGGATGGGAGAAAACAGGCGGTGAGGGGGATCAAGGCGGCGGACAATATATAGTGTGCGGATGTGTTCAAGGAAAACGAGAAGGTGGGGGAAGGGGATGAGGTTATAGAGGATGCACATGGGGGATGGAAGGCGGATGCGGAAGGCGAGGCGGAGCGCATGGCGTTCGGGGATTTGGAGGGCTTTATAGAACCGGGCAGGGGCGCAGGCGAAAACGTCCTCCGTTCCGCAATATATAGCGTACTATAACTATTCTGCGCATGCGTCGAAAACTTGATAGATGAACCACACTGCCCGCCGGCAGAGCCCTCGCTGGTGGAATAGCGGAACTCAGTCGCCCTCTGCGTTGCTGTTTACCACGGCCGTCGACGCACTCTGTCGTCTTCGATTTGAACAGATCGTGGAGATGATGGGATTCATGCACTGTCCAGCTGGTAGCTGCCGTCATGGTTTAACAGATTTTCCGCCAGTCGTATTTGTACAGATTATTTAAAAATGGAGTCCCAGAAAGACGTTGCTGTGGACAAAATCATTGTTTTTTCATAGTCCATTGAATGTCCAGTAGAAATACAATGTTCAGCAATAGCGGACTTGCTTGGCTGCAAAAGGCGGGTGTAACGTTGATGTTCAGTGCAGCGTGTGTGTGTGCGTGTGGTTTGACCTTGTAAGCCAAACCACATTGGCACGGTATCAGTGTGGTTCATCTATCAAGTTTTCGACGCATGCGCAGAATAGTTACAATACGCTATATATTGCGGAACGGAGGACGTTTTCGCCAGTCTGCGACGGCTCACCTGAAGATGACTCTCAGGTGCCTAGTTGAAATATCGTGCGAAGTATTGAACGACGACCACCTGCAAGCCCGCAATTTGTTTGAACAGTCAATTCGCCGGGAAAATTTCGAAATTCACATCAGACGCCTTTACGGGGAGGAGAGGGCCTCACACATCCGAAGTTTCGAGAAGCTACTTGGTAAAAGAGCAAAGCTTTTAAGTTCTTTAACCTTTTTATTGAGATGTCGGGACCATGGCATTATACCAAAATTTGCTAGAGTGACTCATTTAATGAAGACCGCTGCTGCACGGAAGATTACTGAGAAGCCTAGTCATGCTATTGTCCAAGAGAGGATTTGCTATACAAGACGAAGGTTAGATGCTATTTCAGCAGAACTTTACCAGTTACATCTGAAGGTTGCAAAGTATATTTCTCCTGTATCATGGGACTGGGTTGATGGGGTGACTTCGGCCAAGTGCGAGTGGATCCACAAGGATGCTAACTGTCGGCAGATATCAAAATTTGATCGCCTGTTGCCACAGAAGCCGTCGCCAGAAGGGATAATGGTACGACGTTCCGTTGTCAGTCTCAAGGAAAGAATTTGGACGACACGACGCTGTCTGTAGTAAGCAAGGGACTCAATTTTGCACCTACACCTACAGCACCGCCATTAATAAGTTTTTTTGAGTGGTGTTGAAGAAGCTGCACGACGTCTTCCTTTGGATGCTGCAGACGAAATAAGAAGGGAAACTTGCCGTGCGCTACGGTCGCAGGTTCGAATCCTACCTCGGGCATGGATGTGTGTGATGTCCTTAGGTTAGTTAGGTTTAAGTAGTTCTAAGTTCTAGGGGACTGATGACCACAGATGTTAAGTCCCATAGTGCTCAGAGCCATTTGAACCAACCAACACAGTTATTCAACCTATGTAGAAAGGGGGTGCATTACGAAATCTGAGAGTGGTATTGAAAGCTGACAAAGGTAATGCAACTGTTTTGTTACCTCGTGGTGTGTAGAAAGATAAGATGTATGGTCTGCTAAGTGACTCTACATAAAGGAGGATTTATGACGATCCTACAGGACGTGTGCAACTGAAAACTTCAGCACTATTAAATTCCTCCTCCTTACCACATGAGACCATCAAGAGGTTAAGACCACATGGTTGTGTACCTCCAAGACCGTATGGCCTTCCAAAGGTTCATAAAGAGGGTCTTCCTCTGCGTCCAATAGCGAGCAACATTTGAGCTCCTACATATGGTTTAGCTAAACATCTCGCTTCCTTACTGAGACCTTTCGTAGGCAAGTGCTCACATCACATACGAAACTCAGCTGATTTTATCGATAGACTTGGGGCTCTTCGTCTTAGCAGTGTGGACCTTCTAGTAAGTTTTGATGTGGTCTCATTTTTTACAAAAGTTCCTCTTGCAGGTTCTTTGACACCGTTTGGAAACATGTTTCCTGTAGATATCACTGCTTTGCTCAGGCACGCTCTTTCCTCAACTTATTTTATGTTTAATCAAGAATATTTTGAACAGACTGACGGTGTCGCCATGGGTAGCCCCTGTATCTTTTGGTGGCCAACCTTTTTATGGAGGATTTTGAAGAGAGAGCGCTTGAATCAGCTGCCCTGAAACCAACAGTTTTTTGGCGGTATGTGGGTGACACTTTCATAGTGTGTCCTCATGGAGATGATAAATTAATGGAGTTTCTGCATCACCTCAACTCCATTCATAGCAACATCCGGTTCACCATGGAAATAGAGAGAGATGGTTGTTTGCCTTTCTTAGATGTCCTGGTTCGAAGGAAGAATGATGGTTCTCTAGGGCATTCAGTTTACCAGAAACCCACTCATCTGATTTGTACCTGCAAGCATCGAGTTACCATCACCCATCGCAAACCATGAGTTTGCTTAAAACACTGGTTCATAGAGCTCATACTGTCTCAGATCTAGATAGCTTACCTCAAGAACTCGCCCATCTTCCGGCCGGAGTGGCCGTGTGGTTCTAGGCGCTACAGTCTGGAACCGCGTCACCGCTACGGTCGCAGGTTCGAATCCTGCCTCGGGCATGGATGTGTGTGATGTCCTTAGGTTAGTTAGGTTTAAGTAGTTCTAAGTTCTAGGGGACTGATGACCACAGCAGTTAAGTCCCATAGTGCTCAGAGCCATTTGAACCAACCAACTCGACCATCTAAAGATAGTATTTAGCGAATATCGGTATTCCATCCGGCAGATTAACAGGGCACTAACAGTTAAAACCAAGAAGCAGGAAGTGAATAAAGAGGAGAACATGCCGGAACAATCTTTAGCTTTTCTTCCTTTCGTTGGCAACACTTCGTTTAAAATAGCAAGAATCCTCCGAAAATTTCAGGTAAAAGTGGTTTTCCGCCCACCATAGAAGATTGCGGACCTTGTGGGATCAGTTAAGGACAATCTGTTACAACGAAAGGCCGGAATTTGCAAGATACCGTGCCAATGTGGTATGGCTTACGTAGGTCAAACCACACGCACCGTGAAAGAACGCTGCACTGAACATCAACGTTACACCCATCTTTTGCAGCCAAGCAAGTTCGCTATTGCTGAACATTGTACAGGGTGATTCAAAAAGAATACCACAATTTTTAAAAATGTGTATTTAATGAAAGAAACATAATATAACCTTCTGTTGTACATCATTACAAAGAGTATTTAAAAAGGTTTTTTTTCACTCAAAAACAAGTTCAGAGATGTTCAATATGGCCCCCTCCAGACACTCGTTCCACACTATCTGTAGCATATCAGGCGTAACAGTTTGGATGGCTGCTGTTATTTCTCGTTTCAAATCATCAATGGTGGCTGGGAGAGGTGGCCGAAACACCATATCCTTAACATACCCCCATAAGAAAAAATCGCAGGGGGTAAGATCAGGGCTTCTTGGAGGCCAGTGATGAAGTGCTCTGTTGAGCGGTCGCCAACTTAGCATCAACTGACGCTGACGCCTAGTCAACAGCGCCTCAAGCGAACAAATGTACAACTAAATGAAACTTTATAGCTTCCTTAATTCGCCGACAGATAGTGCTTAGCTCTGCCTTTTGTCGTTGCAGAGTTTTAAATTCCTAAAGTTGTGGTATTCTTTTTGAATCACCCTGTATTTCTACTGGGCATTCAATGGAGTATGAGAAAACAAAGATTTTGTCCACAGCAACGTCTTTCTGAGACTCCATTATTAAAGAATCCGTAGAAATGCGATTGGCGGAAAATCTGTTCAACCGTGACAGCGGCTACCAGCTGGACAGTGCATGGAATCCCATCATCTCCACGATTTGCTCAAATCGAAGACGACAGAGTGCGTCGACGGCCGTGGTAAACAGCAACGCAGAGGGCGACTGAGTTCCGCTATTCCACCAGCGAGGGCTCTGCCGGCGGGCAGTGTGGTTCATCTATCAAGTTTTCGACGCATGCGCAGAATAGTTACAGTACGCTATATATTGCGGAACGGAGGACGTTTCCGCCAGTCTGCGACGGCTCACCTGAAGATGACTGGCAGGTGCCCAGTTGAAATATCGTGCGAAGTATTGAACGACGACCGGCTGCGAGCCCGAAATTTGTTTGAACAACATGGCGGACGTCGGCTTCATGCTTGTGTCTTGGTGACAACTATCCATATTATAGCGTCATCAGCTTGAAACACGTGATTGAATATCTGTGATCAGACAATGACTTACGCTGAGCGCACTGCAATTTTGCGACGCGTGAAAGGCGCTCGTTCGAAAAGGCCGTTTTTCAACTAGCAGAGTATGTCTTGTTTGGTACATCGCAATTAATAGGAAAAAGTAACATGAGCGATAACATACGACACTAGAATCAAAAACGTTCCAGAAAACATGGATCTACTAATCTGCGGTTTGGATGAAAGCACTGGGCATATTCGTCTACAAGAAGAGTAGGAGTGACGTACAAAACCGTTGCCCGGTATCTTTGACGTCCATATAATGTTCAAATGGTTCAAATGGCTCAATGGGACTCAACATCTGTGGTCATAAGTCCCCTAGAACTTAGAACTACTTAAACCTAACCAACCTAAGGACATCACACACATCCATCCCCGAGGCAGGACTCGAACCTGCGACCGTAGCAGTCGCGCGGTTCCTGACTGAGCGCCTAGAACCGCTAGACCACCGCGTCCGGCCCATATAATGTAGATCTTAGAACATATTTTGAGCTCAGGCGTAATGATATATCTCCAAAACGAACATGGCTTCGGAAAACGTCGGTCATGCAGAATCCAACTTGGACTTTTCTTACATCACGTCCTGAAAGTGATGGCTGAGACAGACAGCTGCAGCATTTCTTGATTTCCGAAAATAATTTCATTCAATAAAACGCCTACATTTAGTACCAAGTGTGGTGTCAACGAGATTTGCAATTAGATTAAGTAGGACTAACACGTTTTCTTCAATGGAGAATCATCGACAGATGTAGAAGTACCTTCAAGCGTGACCCACAAAAGTGTGTGGGGACTCTTGCTGTTCATGTCCTTTGTTTATGGTATAAAATATTAATAGAAATAAAAATCATAGTTTGATAAAATTTCAGAGAGGTGCAAAGACGGGCAACTTCCTTAGATGGTTATGCAAGTAAAATTGTGCTTTTCACAAAACAAAAAAACTGTGGTACCTCAGAATTACAATATTAGTGAGCAACGATGCTAATTTGTCAACTCATACAAATACGTGAGTGTAACAATTATGAGGGATCAATGAGGGATTGATCACATAAGCTCACTCGTGTTCAAAGCAGATGTCAGACATCGGTTACTGGAAGGATATTAGCGAAATGAAGGCAGTTGACAAAAGAATGCACATACAAAATTCGTGCGATCCATTTTAGAATATTGATCAGTAGTGCGGGCAAAAACTGTAGAGGAAGACAGAGATTGGAATACGTCAAGCAAATAATTGAGCACTTAGGTTGCAAGTGCTACTCTGAGATGAAGAGGTTAGCACAGGAAAGGAATTCGTGGCGGGCCGCATCAAACCAGTCAGTTGACTGATAAAAAAAGTGCGGGATCCGTAACAGATAGGACTAACAGCAGATACTGAACGTACCCAACCAAGGACAACACGAATAGTCACAGACTTGTTTAACTCATGGGGGAGCGTCGCAAAGATGCTGCAAAACCTCAACTGGAAGACGCTTGAAGATAGAAGAAACTATCCCGCAGCAGCTAAAGGGGACGACACCGTGGTTCAGGTCGAAAAAAATCGATTTTCGGTTTTCATGATATTTCCATAGATTAAGGCTTTATTTAAGTACTCTGGAAAGAATTTTACTGAAAATAAAAAAAAAATCGAGCATTTAAAAGGCATTTTCCAACCACGTGTGTTTATGTGCCACGTCCACATTTCTGCATATATTCTACATCTTTATAACTCCTACATTGCACTTTAGGGATTTTTTTTTTACTCCCGAGTGTGTTGGCTATCCTTGGAATGCAACGGTCGGTATTCTTTTGTTTCTGCTGTTTGTAAACAACACGCTTTCAAACACGCGGTTAATTATGTTCAAGTGTGATTGCGTGTAGTTGTTATAGAAAACTTGCAGGTATACTATTGGCAAGTTTAAATAGATTTGGAGGGAACTATGGCAAGAGTTATCAGGAATATACTATTTGGCGCTTTTGTTTGAGCGGAAAAAACTGACCAGGCTCCAGGGAAAAAGGGGAGGGGAGAGCAGAAGGGGCAAAACATTCACAGATCGCATTGACACCTGCATGTCACAAGCACATAGTCATTTAGTGCGGGTTGCCTATCGGTTTAAGTGTCTCCACTGTTGCATTGGTTAAGACTCTAGGCGACGTGCTGGATCGCAGTCTACCAGTGCTGCAAGAGCTGGAAATCGCGGCGTAGCAGTTAATCAAAAGAAAACAGTCTTTAGGGGACTAGAGATGGAGATTCTTGGTTGTATTTGAAACGTGTATATTACGAATATTCCATTGAATATCTATTAAATCAAATGAATTTAGGTCCTCGGTAGCATTCACTTAACGTAATTTGACGCATGCATGGGATGCTAGACAGATATTTTGTATCCATGTGTACTCTGGAACATGCCAGTTTCGATAAAAAGTCAAGGAGTGGACACGCTCGCATTAAATATTTCTTTCTTTCTGGTACTTAGGTGTTGTTATACTCTCTGTAAACGATAACTGTTTCCAACATACCACAGTGGTGTAGAGGAAAAGAGACGAACAACTTTCATACCGGATACTTGTGGTCTGTCAAAAAGCACCTATGCTACAGCGCATGCGTGTTGCGTGAGATTTTCGTATTTTCTTGCTCGTTAGTCGCACAGAAACACTGATTAGGTGCTTTTTCTTTGTAGGAAATTTAATGTAATTTCATTTTGCCCTGAGATGCGTTTTCGATGAAGTCCTCGGCTTACGAGTAATACGAGAAAAACGTCCAAACGTGACGTCCATACGCACCACCACACCCTACCAAAATGATACACTCCTGGAAATTGAAATAAGAACACCGTGAATTCATTGTCCCAGGAAGGGGAAACTTTATTGACACATTCCTGGGGTCAGATACATCACATGATCACACTGACAGAACCACAGGCACATAGACACAGGCAACAGAGCATGCACAATGTCGGCACTAGTACAGTGTATATCCACCTTTCGCAGCAATGCAGGCTGCTATTCTCCCATGGAGACGATCGTAGAGATGCTGGATGTAGTCCTGTGGAACGGCTTGCCATGCCATTTCCACCTGGCGCCTCAGTTGGACCAGCGTTCGTGCCGGACGTGCAGACCGCGTGAGACGACGCTTCATCCAGTCCCAAACATGCTCAATGTGGGACAGATCCGGAGATCTTGCTGGCCAGGGTAGTTGACTTACACCTTCTAGAGCACGTTGGGTGGCACGGGATACATGCGGACGTGCATTGTCCTGTTGGAACAGCAAGTTCCCTTGCCGGTCTAGGAATGGTAGAACGATGGGTTCGATGACGGTTTGGATGTACCGTGCACTATTCAGTGTCCCCTCGACGATCACCAGTGGTGTACGGCCAGTGTAGGAGATCGCTCCCCACACCATGATGCCGGGTGTTGGCCCTGTGTGCCTCGGTCGTATGCAGTCCTGATTGTGGCGCTCACCTGCACAGCGCCAAACACGCATACGACCATCATTGGCACCAAGGCAGAAGCGACTCTCATCGCTGAAGACGACACGTCTCCATTCGTCCCTCCATTCGCGCCTATCGCGACACCACTGGAGGCGGGCTGCACGATGTTGGGGCGTGAGCGGAAGACGGCCTAACGGTGTGCGAGACCGTAGCCCAGTTTCATGGAGACGGTTGCGAATGGTCCTCGCCGATACCCCAGGAGCAACAGTGTCCCTAATTTGCTGGGAAGTGGCGGTGCGGTCCCCTACGGCACTGCGTAGGATCCTACGGTCTTGGCGTGCATCCGTGCGTCGCTGCGGTCCGGTCCCAGGTCGACGGGCACGTGCACCTTCCGCCGACCACTGGCGACAACATCGATGTACTGTGGAGACCTCACGCCCCACGTGTTGAGCAATTCGGCGGTACGTCCACCCGGCCTCCCGCATGCCCACTATACGCCCTCGCTCAAAGTCCGTCAACTGCACATACGGTTCACGTCCACGCTGTCGCGGCATGCTACCAGTGTTAAAGACTGCGATGGAGCTCCGTATGCCACGGCAAACTGGCTGACACTGACGGCGGCGGTGCACAAATGCTGCGCAGCTAGCGCCATTCGACAGCCAACACCGCGGTTCCTGGTGTGTCCGCTGTGCCGTGCGTGTGATCATTGCTTGTACAGCCCTCTCGCAGTGTCCGGAGCAAGTATGGTGGGTCTGACACACCGGTGTCAATGTGTTCTTTTTTCCATTTCCAGGAGTGTATTTATTATGTCGTTCATGGTGCTGCCCCTCCCACTGTACAAAAATTTGCCACTAAATTATTTATCACATTCGACCCATGTTCATCTTTAGCCGGCCGCGGTGGCCGTGCGGTTCTAGGCGCTCCAGTCCGGAGCCGCGCTGCTGCTACGATCGCAGGTTCGAATCCTGCCTCGGGCATGGGTGTGTGTGATGTCGTTAGGTTAGTTAGGTTTAAGTAGTTCTAAGTTCTAGGGGACTGATGGCCACAGATGTTAAGTCCCATAGTGCTCAGAGCCATTTTGAGCCGACAGTCACGTGGGGAAATCAATTAACCATGAACCGTCATATTTGAAACTCAGTTCAGATTCATCACATTCCAACCCATTCTCCCACACCAGCTCCCCCATCCACATGACTCCTCCTTTTTTTCTCATCCCACATTCCGTTCTATATGAGCTACTCAGAGCTGTTAATCGACACACATAAGACGACCTCTAACCGAGCTACAGCAACTCTAACGCCAGCACAGCCGTCCACTGTCACATTGAGATCTCGCGTTTCAGCTGATAAACTCTCACCTCTCTACCATCCTCTTGTATTCTCATATTCAGCTTTATTTTACTCGGTCCCTATACGGCTGGTGAGCAGATAAATAACAGCTGGAATAAACAGACAAAAAATGTTCCCACCACAGAACGCTGTCAAGCTAGTATCACTGCTTGTCTAGAAGGACCATGCAACTACTCCGGACTTCAAAGATAAACGGTTCGATTGCATCGATGCCTGCTCTGGTACCAAACATCATGACCACCCTTCACGGACTCTTTGATTACCCGAAATGGTATCTATTTAGCTTTTGTATTTTGAGACAGCTCGATAGAACGAGGACTTGATCAATGATGTTTGTGCTAGGAAAGCTTTTGTGTAATTATAGAAACGGCTACGTTTGTAGGAGCCACGAGTGACATTTCAGGATCCGGTAAGCTCAATAAAAAAAAAAGAAATACAATTCCCACCACATCCAGCTCCGGACACAACTATCTTACGGCAGAAACTTTTTACTCATGCTAAAGCAACGAGATTAAGATAATACGTTAAGGTGACAAACGTCACGGGATAGCGATAGGCACGTATAGAGATGGAGGTAGTATAGCGTACACAACGAGTAAAAGGGTAGTGCATTGGCGGAGCAATCATTTGTACTCGGGTGGTTCATGTGAAAGTGTTTCCGACGTGATGTGGCCGCACGACGGAGGTCAACAACTCTTAACGGGGAATGGTAGTTGGAGCTAGAAGCATGGGGAATTCCAATTCGGAATTGGTCAGGGAATTCAATATTCTGAGACCCACGGTGTCAAGAGTGTGCCGAGAGTAACGAATTTCAGGCACTACCTGTCACCACGCACAACGTAGCGGCCGACGGCCTTCACTTAACGACCGACAGCAGTGCCGTCTTCGTTGTTAGTGCTGACAGACAAGCAATACTGCTTGAACTTACCGCAGAAATGAATGTGGGACGTACGACGAACATATCCGTTAGAACTAAGAGGCAAAATATGGCGTTAATGGCCTATAGCAGCCGACGACCGACGCGAATGCCTTTGCTAACAGAACGGCATCGCAAGCAGCACTTCTCCTGACAATATCGATTGGAACCTAGGCGACTCAGTAACCGTGGCCCGGTCAGATGACTCCAGATTTCAGGTGATAAAAGCTCATTTTACACTTCAAGCATAGCGCAGACCCTGGGAAGCCATGGACCCAAGTTGTCAACAAGGCTCTGTGCAAGCTGGTGGTGGGTCCACAATGGTGTGGGTTGTGTTTACGTAGAATGGACTGGGTCCTCTTGTCCAACTGAACCGATCATTAACTGGACATAGTTATGTTCGGCTGCTTGGAGACCATTTCGACTTGATGTTCCCAAACTATGATGGAATTTTTGTGGATGATAATTTGGCCCGTCACCAGGTCACAACTGTTGGCGAATGGTTTTAAGAACGTCCTGGACGGTTCGAGCGAATTGTTTGGCCACCCAGATCGTCCGTCACGAATCGAACAGTTATGGGACATCATTGGGAGGTGAATTCGAACACAAAAATCCAGCACTGGCAACACTTTAGCAATTATGGACAGCTATAGAGGCCGCATGACTCAATATTGAGTCCACGACGCGCCGAGCTGCTACACCACATCGGCAAAAGGAGGTCCGACACGATATTAGAAGGTATCCCATGACTTTTGTTACCGTTGTGTGTAACTGGGGCTAGCTTACTAAAATATAACAAATCCAATTTCAAACAGTTTTGCGTAGATAAGTAGTAGGTAATAATAATAATAATAATAATAATAATAATAATAATGAGAATAACGATAATAGTAATAATAAAAAAACAAACTGGCACCCGGCTGTAAAAGCTTCCCTCGATTTTATTTTCTAATAATATTTTTAAAAAGGCAAAAAACAGATTCGTTTTGCGGACCCATTACCGAGTGACTGATCGCAGGAATACGTCGCCATGTCGTGCGATCTGCGAACAGACGCACGTGTGTAGGAAAATGACATAAAGCGGCAATCGATCACTGATCTTTTGGAATTCCCGCGCAATCTGATGAATCACGTGCGACGTGTGTCAGTATGGGTGCTTGGCTGCAACTCGTTCGTCTAGATGTTACGCATATTTGTTCAGTTTTGTTCTACCCGCTCTAGGATTAAAGTCTGTATGCTAGAATGTCGAACCTGGAGTTATCACTTAGACTGCGAAGTAAAACAAATACAAAAACATGACCACCGACTGATTTTGCAGTGATTATTATTTTGTAGCTTGTGCTATAGACATAGAAAATGTTCAAATGTGTGTCAAGTCTTATTGGACTTAACTGCTAAGGTTATCAGTCCCTAAGCTTACACACTACTTAACCTAAATTATCCTAAGGGCAAACACACACACCCATGTCCGAGGGAGGACTCGAACCTCCGCCGGGACCAGCCGCACTGTCCATGACTGCAGCGCCTGAGACCGCCCGGCTAATCCCGCGCGGCTATAGACATAGAAATTCATGGGTAGCTCACAACAATACTCACGATATACTGGGCTCCACTAGTTAAACACCTACACGCATTATCAATGTTTTTAATTTCAAAACCGAATAATGACGTAGGCCCTAATATTAAGTGGACATGGTAATTTAAATATTCCGGATATTCTTATTGCGCAACTACTAACCGACTGGTCTTCACAGCCGACTGGCCAGTCGGTTGTTTTTTCGTTCGCTCGGTTTTTTTCAGTCGAATGAAATAATCGAATGAAATTGGTCTCGGCGGAAGTGTTTTCACTTAGTATCTGGGTTTGAGTAGTTTCATTTACATAGTTTATCAGTCGTCCGGTTATACATGAAACATGACTAATGTTGCCAGCATTTTTAGAGAAATAAAACGTATCTTATATGAAATAAAAGCGAAAAAAGGATATCTGTAGAAAAAGCTCTTTTTTTTTTTGAGATTAATGCATTCAGGTCATAAAGGAATTGCAGACATTGGCTGCGAGTTAGCATTGATTTAGACTAATGGAAAAGGTTGAAAATTTGGACGGGACCAGTATTCGAACCCGGACCTCCTGTTTGTTAGACATGTTTTGTTCACTACGCCATCTGGACACAAGGGCTGGCAACTGCACGGATTAATCTAGCACGTCGCCCGTCAGACTCAAACTATCAACTTGTGCACACACTAATAATGTAGTGCCCCTTGCCCATTAACCTCATTACTCGCGGCATTTCGCCGAATTCCGTAAGAGTTCGAGACTGGTGTGCACCCGCACCGTCGTCGCCTTACTTGCACTTATGGTTTTTGGTTAGTTTCAAAATGTTATTAGCTGGAGCTGCTTTAGAAATTAATGTTCAAATAAATGAAGACTTATTTTTGTAATTAATTTTATTGAAGCTCCCCGCTGGTTAGCACCGATCACCGATTATTCTCTTTCGGTAATTGCTGAGGTGACGTCAGCAGAAACCATATAAGGCACATTTTTTATTTGTTTTGTGACTCAATCACCTGCTTTACAAGCATATAGTGTCACTTGTCGGAAGTATTTATTTTTTCACGAGAAATATTTATCATCTTTCATTAATTTTCTTTGAATTCCCTTAGTTAAAATAGTTTCATAATGTGAATCATCTTTGTACGTACGCGATACCACACAGCATTTATCTTGAGGAAAACTGCTTCTCTAGTCACATGGTTTCATGGTGTCATCCGTTCCCACGCCACTGAGCGACTGGATTTTTCGATATAGACAAAAAGTACAAGGTAAACATGGACGAAGAATCGAACTAAAAGCTTCCTATTGGTCCTCAACAAAATTCAACTATCAGAACTACAATAACGGTATTTTGCACACTGTATTTACGTTCCACACAAATAAACAACTGAATAAGTGTTTGAGTGTCACACTCAAATGATTTTTAGTTAATGGGCATCACCACAGCTTTCCATAAAAACGGAATGCAATCAGTTGCTAAAATTTTGCAATATTCCTTTCTTTTTCATGTACCCATAACGGAACATTTAAACTCAACTTTGAGCACCCAACGATACATCAGCTTAATTAGTTATGTGGTGATTGCATCTGGAAGAACGTAAACCACAACAATATATTCATCAGTGTCAAATGGTTTCACTCAGAATAATGGGCGGGCATCTCAGTCAACTAAATAATGAAGAGTGGTTTCAGTTGAGAGAATGATTGAATGGTTCAACTGACATAAAATCGACGTACTGATTTTAATCGAAAAAAAAAGGAATGAATAATTCAGACAGTATGCAAAACTACAAAGGACTGAATCGACTGTCTTCATTCGGCTGCACCGGCCACTAGTTCGACTCAAAAGATTGAATGAATACTTTAACCGATACGTAAAACTACAACTGGATGAAGTCGATTACTTTCTGACAATCGACTGAATTGATTGTTGTCATTCGGTTGCTCCAATCACTACATACAACGGTACTCAAACCCATTGTCATTTCACATAACCTGAATCTCTCATAAACAATTTTCATCAAGAGTAAGGAAATCATCGATACTGCTGATGAGAACGTTTCCATCACATCGAGATTACCAAATCATTGTGTAAATATTTGGAGATAAACTACAGAACTAATGAGCACTAATAAATGAACCTGCAGTTTCCAAGACACAACAAGTTATATAAAGTTCAATCCCGTTTTTTTATTTATTATTTTTCTCCATGTATTACGGGAGATGCAAAGATCAGCTGCCAATTCTGCTGAACGGAGCAGTTCATTTTCCAAAGCAGAACTTTACGACACAACAGTGATCGCAATTCCGGATAAAAGTGCTTCGTGAATCCCTGGTGTGTGCGCGGCCCAGTGCGAGGTACCGCTGCAGACGATATTGCTAGTTGCTCGTGTGTGGGGCCTTGAAGAACAAGCTTAATAGGTATACTCATTCAGATTGTACTATGTAATACTCAGTTATTATCTTTGCGAGAAGACAGAAGCTTACGCCTAAACTGGCACACGAAAGGTTTCCAACCCAGCCTGGTTGCTCAACACTCAGTGCAGTCAATTTAATTGAAGTTACACATAACATGACAAAAAATGCTTAAATTGTTACAATTAAGAAGCAGTATGTTTTATTTATTTCGTATCTTCTTTTTATTCCTAAACGGAAGTAATGTGAACTGTATTATGTCTCCTAAAATAAGCGTTTGTTAATTGTTTTTAAATGTTATAATTGTAATCCAAGGTAAACAACATCGAAGGGAATATTTATCACAACGTTAATGTCTGCGGAACATGAGAGAAGAAGAGAGCTGACGATCGCATTAGGTGTATTGTTCTCGCAAACGCGAACGGAGATTCCATGCAAAACGAGCAGTGTAGATGACCAGAGAGAGTAACTGACAATATATTTACTTACCTCTCTGGTGTTTTGTAGCCTACTTGAATGATGTACAACCATTTGAGTAGTGCAGCTATATTTCAACTGAACGAATTTTAACGGGAAATGGTGAGCAGTTCCAACACATATGTGTGAATTGGTTTGGTGTAATTCATTGGAAAGTTTTATGTTTAATAAATCAAGACTGACAAACTGTGGAGCTGCTAATTGTGTACATTCTAGAATGTGGTAGCTGGCTACGTTTATGTCTGCTATCGTTATAGTTCACACCCTTTAACTATCTACACTTCCGTTATTGGTATTTTCACTTTACACAACTCATCCTGGAGGTGGATTTCGGTATTTTCACTTTATGGAACTCGCCCTGGAGGTGGATTTCGGAACTGAAATATTGCCGAGTGTACTCAGTAATTAATTTCCAAGGAAATTCGACTATGTGAATGATTGGAACAATGAAAAGCTATACAAGACATCAGAGATATTTTTATTGCAACAGTCAGCTGCGGCTAGCTTAAGGTAACACGGGAACATCCCTGGACATTAAAATACAGTTCACGTTGCTAACATCGAATAAGAATTAGAGCCATTTCTCAAATTTAGACAGATTAAATTCATTAACCTGCAGTTCATTTGAATAAAACTGTGTTGAAGCCAAGTTTAAATAATATACCAGACGAATTCACAAGGAGCGGTCCCCAGTGGTGCGACCGACTTTTCGAAACTAGCTATGCAGTGATGTAGGATAAGATCCAAGGCGTCACATACTTCAGTTTTTCACCCTGTTTGAGCCCTTGTTTGCGAGTAATTGACGAAAAAATACGGAATTTTACGTAATACTCAACAGCATTATTACAGCTGTTGCATATGGTGTGGTTGTGTGGTGTAATGGATAGGATAACAGATTCGCAGGAGGATGTGGGATCGAATCTTGTCTAGTACATAAAACTTTTTTTTATTTACATCTTTATCGAAACGACTTTTGATCATCATATTGATTCGATTAATTGGTTTAAATGTATTTTTTTATTTCCATTTCTTTGTCACATCACTTTAATCACCATATTAACTTTCTCATTTGTTTCATATTTTCTTTATATCATTCTCTTTCCAATCGGATTTTTTGTGAATATAAATTTGATTACATTTATCTATTATAATATTAAATTATTTGTGCACTGGTGTAAAACATGTATTTTTGTTACCAGATGTGCATTTTTTATACATGGCAATTGTCATACAAACATTTAAAACATAACCTAAATAACTATTGCAGTATGGACGAAATAACGCAAATGAAAATTTAAATGAAAGACGGATTTATAAGGAAAACGAAATTCAAGCAATGTAAGAAACAGAAATAATGAACGCAATAATGAGGACGAGAAAACAGGATAACAAAGCAATAGAAATTAAAAGGAAATTAATATATATAATTAATTAAAATCACATGAATAAAGATTTAAAGTGGAGAAAGAATGATGGAAAAAAATTACAGCAAACTAAGATGTCCATATTATGATTAATATTATGTGAGAAAAGAATAAAATTAAAAAACTACATTTAAATCAATTAACTGAATAAGAATAATGATGAAAGATGTTTCGATAAAGATTTAAAAATAAAAATAATATTTTCGCCCCCTCACACCACTCAACCAAACTGCACACTGCCGCCCGCACGGCCAGCCGCGCATTCCAACGCGCTGCTTCCCGAGCGGGAAGGCGTACCGTTCCTCGGCACGAATCCTCCCGGCTGATTAGTGTCGAGGTCCGGTGTGCCGGCCAGCCTGTGGATGGCTTTTAAGGCGGTTTTACATCTGCCTCGGCGAGTGCGGACTGCCTCCCCTTATTCCGCCTCAGTTACACTATGTAGGCGATTGCTGTGCAAACACTGTTTCCACGCTCGTATACACCATAATTACTCCACCACACAAACATTTGGGGTTACTCTCGTCTGGTACGAGATGTTTCTGGGGAAGTTAGGGGGGAGGGGGGGGCGGTCCACTGGGGGCTGAACAGCACAATAATCCAGGTAACACTGGGTTCGGTGTGGGGCGGTGGTGTGGTGGGTGGACTGCTGTATCCTGTTGTGGTGTTGTGAACCACTGAGGGCTACTGTGGGACGAAGCCTCTCCGTCGTTTCTAGGTCCCCAGTTCAATACACAATACACACACTGCTACTTGTCTTCCCGCTTTTGAGTGTCACACGACATTCCGAATTTCTTTTTCGTCTGTTACTTGCGAACGAGAGCCCACCAAAGTGGAAGACCACAATATGAGATACATTGCATCTTGGCATACATTACGGTATAGATAATTTCAAACAGTCGATCGCACTGCTGGAGACCGCTCCTTGTCAGTGAGATGCAACAGAAGACCAAGTGTTATGTAAGGTATGGAGTTTTCTGAAACTCGCGCTCGCAGGCCCATCATATAAAGTAGTCGGATGGACAATGAGAATCTTACCAGCACTCACAACTGTCTATGGCGTGAAGGCTGTATACTTTACACCCTAACATTTCAGTTTTTAAGGCCATGTGTACTTTATACTCACGTTTAATTGCATTAATTACCCGTTATATCATCTTGCGTACTTCTTTCCGAGTCAGTGTTGAGACCTGATTATTTATCAGTGCTGTTTTGGCTCGTGAACTAAAAGTAAACGTCCTACCGGTATTGCTCTTGCAGTGTGTTGTGGGATAAATAAGAGTGATATTTATAGTAAAATGGATAAATACTACGATCTGCCAGTTTGGTAACTGTGTCGATATTCTTGTTCGTAGTACACGACTCATTTATATCTGACTGAATGTAGTACACGAGGAAACAAGCAACCTTCACACCTTAATTGAAATAGCATCTCTGGTTATTTACTATTTTATTTGATTATCGTTGTTACTGGACATTGTCTACACAGAATAGACCACATCTTGAACAAAATTAAACTACTCATTTATCCTTTGCTACAGTGAGGTAGGGCGGATCACTTGTCCATCTCATGGCGCTGTTTAGATTTCTCTATGTAAATAAGAATTACCCTTTTTTATAGCCTCCTCTACTAGACACTTCATTTCTCCATAGCTAAAACATCAATACAACAGCACAAAGCGCTGTAGTCATACCATAATACATCCTCCTCCAGCGTCCACCACCTTCTATGTGCAGTGCTGCTGGAAGGCTCCTGAAGTCGACAATAATGAAGATGACGCAGTATCTTTTTCGTGTAGGGGAAACTGAGTTTCAGTGGGACTGTTGAACTTTCATCAAACCATTGTTACTAACAAAAACTTGTCACCTACGCATTGTGAATCAACGTGTTGTATGGAATCACACTAAATATTTTTAAGAGCAAAGGAAAGTAACATATACCAACCATATGCATTTTTCTGAAGAATTATATAGCAACCAATTTTCCCTATCTAGGGAGGTAATGTCGCCAGTGCTACTTTTCCGTATGGGTTATTAGACAAAAAACAATATGTTCTACTCAGCCAGCTGGAATGCTAGTCTCCGTAGGTCATTCGCTGTAAATCCATAAAATCGCTTTTCCATTTTAAAAATGCAACTAAGAATTTCTGTTTCTGTGTCTTCATTAAACAGACTTCTTAAGCTCCCCATAATCTTTTCAATGTGTTACATGGATAATTAAATTGATTTGCTGTTGCAGAGAAAGGTATCTTATCATTCTTCACAGACATAGAGCATATACATATATCTGTGGAGTGAGCATAGCGTAATGCGCACGTTATCAGAATTAAACTAGGCTAGTCACATGATTTTAGGACGACACTTTTTTTTTACAATTTGTAATATTAACTAAACTTGAATACTACCCGTACTCGTCGTGTTTTACATACGTTTCTGCACTTTTGAGTTTTATTAACAACTATGGTGTAGTGTTGTCGTTGTTACGGATGTAAAGAGAACTATGTGAAAGCAGAGCTAGTTTATTTCGTAAGTGTGTACAACAAACGCATAAAATTTAGAGCATGGTATTATAAAGTCCTATATTGTAGAGATAATTTCTGCGATTTTATGGCCATGTGTTAACGGGACAAATGCTAGACAAATTTGCAAGTGTGCTTAAGTAAACTGCCAGTCAGTGTATACATGTTGGTGCTATCTTAATATGCAGATATAATTTAGATACAAAAGAGTCTCACTAATTTTTCTCAGTTTTTGCCAGTTCTCAAACTCTTGTATGTATCTAAGTATTTCTCCATGATAAAGTTTCCTATACTGTGCCATTGTAAAGTAATTAATTAGAACAGATTCGATAATATGAGTAAGTGCAATAGATAACGAAAAAATTGCTGGCTGTCAGTTCTTCAATTATTCAAGAATTCGAGCACTTATTTTTATTTTTTGTGTATAGCGTATGACTTTATTTTTCTGATCTGATGGTGAAAAAATGTTAAAGATATTTTACTTGTTTGTAAAAAGAAAAAGAGGAAAAATAAACAACTTTAAAATAATAATTTAAAACTAGGTGACACAAATCGCTTACAGTATTTACTGTAGCAATTTCAAAATTCCCAATTCTCTGTCTTTTCGTGACACTTCGATTCCCTATGCAGTGTCATTGTAACGTAATTAATTAGAACAGAAGTTCGACAACATGAAAAATAGCAATGGAAAACACAAAAGAATTTTGTTTTGTGTCACGTATTATCGAGTTATCGAAATATTACAAACGAAGTGGAATCTGAGATATGGTACTGTAACGAAAAAGCACAATATCATTGCTCTTCATATCTTTAAGCCACATTCAGTTCCTGGTATCAAATTTTTAAGATGTCTGTAAAAAGCGCGTACAAAGTTTCACGGTACTTCTGAAGGCGATCTATCTGTAGCAGCTAAGTAATAATACTCAAAATACGGTAAGGGCTGTACGGGCTAAAATACACCAATCCGAAATCACATGACTTGGTCTGCAGGAGATGTTGCGGACAGAATTCTCGTTCTGAGCATCCGAATGACCACTCCATAGGTATTTGTGCTCTATGTTCACAGGCTTTATCTGATTGTGATTTTTTGTCATGAGAGGTTTCGTGGACGTTTAATGGAAATTTGTCAAGGTGTGAAATAGCTAATTGTGTCGTGGCAACGTGCCAAGATTAAGTGCTCAACGGTGATTGGGAAGATCAGGGAAGGGGAGTCCGACTGGGTAGGTGGGAATCACGCTGCAGTTTCTTTGGATGTGTAACCTGTACATAAGTGCTGAAAGTGGGTGAACAGGAAAGTACATTGTAGAGCTGAAAAGCATTTGTGTTGAGGAAGTTAGGCAGACGAGGAAATCAAGATGTAATGCATGAAGTTCAAGGATCTGCGGGGATGATAGACATTAGAAATAACGGAAACCCTGGCAGCACGTAAATTCTAGAGAGTGAAACACATTTCTCGTAAATGTGAACGATGGCAGAATTATATATTAAGCCGTTAGTAGTTTCCCTCAATTGTGAGATTTTTATTGTGTGACAGAGAGATATGTGTAACATACTAATCAACGGTAGAAAATATTTACGTTTTTTGGACAGCTGAATAAGATGCTTGGAAATATTTAGGTACGAATAATGGGGGTGAAAGTTGCGTTTTGCTCATCTACTCATCATTACCTTCACAATCAAGTAAATTGTTTGAGATGGAGTCTTAGGGATCGCTGGGATTTCTCTAGGCAGTGAAGTAGGGTTAGCTGAAATAAAAAACACTGACATTTTCAATTTAAATACTTTTTATTTATCTAGGTAAGAGAGCATATTGCACCAAAGATTTATCACAATAGTTTGGCATATAAAAATAATGACTGCCACGAAAAGTAAACTTACATACGATTAGTGAATGATTGTTAAGTGCATTTGTGGTGTGCTGTGCGAATCTCTAACGTGCGGTCTTCTTCCCAAGAGCACCTTGTTCCATGTCCGGCTTTAAAAAGGTCGCCAGTGGAGCAAAATAGAGAGTACTACGTGGTGAGATTCCAATACTACGGTCGTGCGTTGTCCGCTCTTGTGGTACACTGTACCGCACAGTCGAACAACTACGTCTTCTTTACTGTTACCGTGTACTACCACTAGCTAATACAGATGCATACTGTCTTGTCTACTGAGATCTACTAGACAAAGCATTAAGGTTTTCCTTTCTTCAAATTCCGCCAGCAGCGTTTTGCAGTACTGTCGGCCCCCTCCGGTTGTTTCTATTAATACTTTGCAAAGGATACTTGTAAAATAGGACGCGCTACGTGCGTAATGTTGATGTTACATTGCGAGGAACTGCTATTCGATTGCTGATATAATTACGAGGGAAAAAATCAGTAACGTTCGTGGTCCCATTTGTGCGAATTTCGCAGTACCAGGCTTAGGAACTCAGGCGGCACAAAGAAGAGCGTAATAACGACCGGGCTCGATGCAGAACTGTCTCGAAAAGTTATACTGGAAATGTGTTTAACTTGATGTCAACCAACAAAGGATCTGACGCAGGAAGCAGCACATATTGGACACGATTTTATTTTTTTGTGCTTTACCTCATTGTATTACATCACACACGTATTTTAGGGTCGAAATTAGGCTCTTTGGGGAAAAACCTACGGGACAAGCAACAGCTCTATTAATATTTGAGCCTCAGGAATACTAAGAACACAAAAACCAACTAAATAATATGAGTACGAGATCCATCTTCGATTAGTGGATTCAGATCAACATTATTTGCCACTTAGCGGTGTGCACTGGTGGAACACAACCATTTGTCAGACAATACACTGACTTAAAAATTTGAACAAGTTGTACTGGTTTTAGCTGCTTCTTGTGCACAGAATTCTACTGCTTGCAATTAACTTTCAGTACGTCTCAACGTGTTCCAGACTCTCTGCATATCATTTAGGTGATCATTTAGCTTAGATTAAAAATTAAATTGTTTTATCTTACTTTTTAATAAATTCACATTATATTGGTGCTTATGCTGCGGACGACACTTCACTGCAAGAAAAGATTGAATATTTGTCTCTAACTTAACGGAAACTGAAACAGTACTTCTTTGTTTCAATAGATATCTTTGTTTTACAACAGTACGAACAATTGCACTTATGAGATTGTATCGATATCTTTGTTTCAGAATTTTGCAGTTGGTTACAAGTCATGCATAACTATGCAGTTGAAGATTTAAGTGCCAAAACATAATATTCGAAAATTATAGACGCTGATTATTCATTAATTTTCATTTAGAAAGTGCCAAATATTCAATACGCTACAAGAGAACACCCATCACAACACACTTAAAAGATTTTGTAAATGCTGAAAGGTCGTCAGAAGAAGGGGGCAAACTCGAAATATGTTGCTACATACTAAAAATTTGATTTAGTAAGGTGATAGACGTAGGAAGGCAAAAAAATGATAATATACTCGTAGTTTTTATTGCTGATCTTAATTATAGCTTTCTGTTACTGAGAACTTTCAACCAAAAATTCACTAAGCTTTAGTTTCAGCTTCTGAGGTCTGTATATTCAAAGTAACAATTTAGGGAACGTATCGTTTTTGTTCCTTAATCTAAAAGTTGAACTTTGGGGGAAGAAAGTATGATTATATGTTCATTGGCCATAAAATAGGAAGCCACATGATTAATTATGATGTATATAGGCTCAAGCTTGTAGAAAAATTGTATGGCAGTGCGTTAGTAACAACAAGAACACATCCTTTCTTTGCCATCGTTCACAAGTATACAAGTCAATAATAAACAGTCCTGTGCGAGCATAGCTGTGGACTTCGGACTGAAATTCTCTCTAGCACACTGCAGAATGATACATAGAACCCCTAAGAAAAGGAAAAAACGAGATTCTGTTCAGTTTTGTGCGACCAATGTGGCAATGAAAACATACATTGATACATTTATTCTTCCCTTCGTGGAGCAATCCATTTCGTATGCTTTGTAAGCGATAAGTTTCCAGTAGACACGCTATCAGCAATATTTTTAACAAAACACATAAAGCACCTGGCAAGGGCAGTGTTGTATTGGCAGTCTCCATCCCTTTCTTGTATATGGAACACGCACGACTTGCTCACCTTCAGCATTTAGATGGTTCTCCAGTTCGTTCTTTTAGATAATTCTTATGACTCACATTCAGGTACAAAAAGTATATTACTACTACCAACTACGGCGTATGACTAGGAAATCTATCTCAAAATTGCCAATAATTTTTAGTAACAAGGAACACTCCCAAGGTGCTCTGACAATGTGTGTGCACAAACTCAGTCCAGACTCGTGGCATACGTTAACTTCAGTACAGAAATCTAATTTGTACACAATATTAAACGAAACTCCAACTTTTTGAAACAACAGAGATTACTTAGGATGTTACACTTAATACAATGAAAATTACATTTTTCGTGTTCATTAAACTGTGGGCATACAATCGTGCCGAAACTTAGACTTTGTGTCTCGAAGTTTTAACTTAAAAATGAAATAATATTTTCGGTGCACAATACAAAAAATGATGCAACGTATATTATTTCTGGAAGTATGAAGCGGCACAAACATTGTCCCTTCAGTACAATAAATTACATGCTTTAAATGAAATTCATCGAAAATATCTGCACTCCTAATAATATCATCTCAAAAATTAATGGTAGAAGTATATTACGCATAATTTTGGAGTGCGGCAATTGGTGTTTATTTTTTATTTTATAGTATATAGTAAATATGGCAGTGGCCTCTTATCTCTTGGACAAGTCATTGTTTCCTCTGTAGAGTCATTGTTCGATACACTTAAGAAATTTCGATTCACATCAACACATAGTTACTCAGTCGCGGAGAATGGTGTGAGCAGATTTCATAACGGGAATGATAAACTTTGAAGTATCTAACATTTTATATCACTTTTGCGAAATAACAAATGTCCCTGCTCATTTCGTCTGACGTTTCTTCATAGTAAATTGTGATCTACACTTGATAATGCCAATGTTTTGCCAGTCTGTGGAGTTATTCGTTCATTAAGGCACCGGGGATTGATGTAGAAAAGGAGAACGCTGATCGCCGCTTTCCCGAACAGCTTGGGAGGAGGAGATATTGCACGTGTTTCAGGAACATCGCCCGCCACCCACGCACTCGAGTTCTTTTTCTTTGAAGAAAAGCTGCTTTAGTCCGCTTGGAGCCTCTTTGTAATACTCGCTTACGGTAGCGCAGTACGAGTTGTGTTTAATAATTTTTTGGAGAGTACGATTTGTTGTGCACAGGTGTCTTGTAAGCAAGGAGAGCTGCCATTATAATACGTCGCTAAGGCTGCAGTCCGACGAGAAAAATATTGTAAGAATTAAGGCAAGTAAGGCCACAATTAATATTGCTATGGCTTGTCAGTAGATAACCTTAGTCACTGAAACGATTCTGATATGGCCTCTTCAGGAATATTAATGTCGCCACCTGCTCTCACACTACCAAAAAGGAGTTCCGTTGACGTACGATGAAATGAAACTTTTAAAGTCGGATATCAGTTTTGCATATCAGCAAGGATCAAATGCAAGACAAAAATTTCTACCGTGAATTAAAATACACATGTTTGTCAGTGTTGTTAATATGCTAAAAGTAAAATAAACTCCTCCCGAACAGGCCATGAAGGCCCAAAGGTACCGACCGGCCGCCGTGTCATCCTCAGCCACAGGCGTCCTGGATGCGGATATGAAGGCTCTCCCGGCCGTGTGTCAGTTTCCGAGACCAGAGCCGCTACTTCTCAATCAAGTAGCTCCCCAGTTTGCCTCAAAAAGGGTGAGTGCACCCCGCTTGCCAACAGTGCTCGGCAGACCGGATGATCACCCATCCAAGTGCTAGCCCAGCCCGACAGCTCGTAACTTCCGTGATATGTCGGGAACCGGTATTACCACTGCGGCAAGGCCTTTGGGTGTTAATATGCATTTCAGTGTAATGGGTACTCAGTATTAACGCATAAAAACCCAACATTTTCGTAATACGCTTTTTGCACGGCCCTCTTCTGGACCAGCCGTTATACTCAATTATAACTATTTCCTTACTATCTTAAGCTTGTTGCAAATAAAGAGTATTATTCACCAAATTTTTCACAAAGTTGGATTCACAGGTTGGCGATACCTAATATTCAAAAAAATAATAATACATATACACTGTGGTGAGAGCGGAACACAAGAAACTGCATCACTGTTTATTTTGTAAAGCTTTAAAATGTGTGTTGAAATGGAAATAGCACCAACGCAACGTAAGAAAAAGTGGATTCAAAACGAGATAGTCAATGTGCAACTAAAGTTCTTCCTACTCATCCTCCGCTAACAACGAAAGGAAAAGGAACGGTTTATAGAATATGTAAGTATAAACAAGAGGCAAGAACACCACAAAAAAAATTATAAGCCACTTTTATAAGGAAAACCTTTCTTTTAATCTATAAATGCAGAACTCTGGCGAGTCGTTATGTATCCATATTTTCAGAATGACAACTGACGAGGGTTTACAAATAAAAAGTGAAATGTGTCTGGTTGAAAGAACACTTCATTTACAGTAAGGTTACGACGGAAAAACGAATACTAATTGGTTACATTTTCATGCCGTGTATCTAAACCCATTTACGTTGCGGTAAGAGGAGGCTTGAATGCAGTAGTGGCAAAAAAGCGTTTGCGACAGTTCGTCAGAATTCAGATTTTGATTACTGGACTGAAAAATATTATGAGTGTTACCATCAAATGTGTGATCTGAAAGGAACACGAAGAAAAGCAAAAGCTACCAAACCGTCTGCAGGACATTTCGGATGTTGTATGAATTTTCACTTCATACAGCTTTATTGGCATTGACTTTATGAAAATGACATCATTAACAACTTACGGAAGGAAATATCATTTCGCCACTTGATTAGTATTCTCATTGTTGATATTATTATTTCAAAACCACCAAGACCTGCTCCTAACCTACCAGTTTCGATCATTTGATCACCTTCAGGTATCGTAAAATCATTTACAATAGCTTGTCGTGTGACAATGTTCTCACTGTGTTCCCGAATAAAGTAAAAACAATATTGTGTCGTTACGGTCAAGAGCAAAATGCATTATAATCAACAGTGATAAAATATATCAACGCCTTGTACTGTTGACAGCAGTGACGCAGGAAGGGTTTGACTTTATTCAATAGCACCTTAAGAATATTGCCATATAGGTTGCGGTAAATAGGAGGATGGTTTGAAAAGTTTTCGGAATCACCACGAGAGGTCAGCGTTAGCGTAACGAGTTGTTCACGTGAAACTCATTGGACTCTTGCCTGTAAACACGTGCCACGTCAGTGCTCTTGGAAGAGAGCTGTTTCGGTGACGTGGCTCTGTCGTTTTTCCCACGTGGCGATTTGCGAACATGGAAAAATCGAGATTCAAGCAGTGATTAAGTACTACAGGCAAAGAACACTCATGCCTATTTCCAGAATAAACTAGGCGACTCTGCTCCTTCACATTCAACTGTTGGCAAGCGGACAAATGAATTTAAATTTGGTCGGGAGAGGTTAGATGATGATCCCGCGGATCGGTCAAGATGTGTCACTACACCAGAAATCGTTGCGAAAGTGCACAAAACGTACATGGAGGATCGCCGATTGAAAGTGCGTGAAATTGCTCATGCTTGCGAGATGTCATCTGAAAGGATGTATCACATTTTAACTGAAGAATTAGAAATGCAAAAAATTATCTGCGATATGGGTGCAGCGACTCGACGCTGGATCCAAAACGTGTGTCGTCGTCATGGCAAAATTACACGAAACAAGGTATGAATTGTTGCCACACCCGTCTTATTCACCTGATGTGGTTCCAATAGAGATTCATCTCTTCCCAAAACTAAAAATTTTTCTTGGTGGACGAAAATTCACTTCAAACAAAGAACTGATAGACGAAGTTGACAGCGGTTTTGCAGGCCTGGAGGAAACTCATTTTCGAGATGGGATCCAGGCACTGGAACATCGCTGGACCAAGTGCAATGATCTACAAGGAGACTACAATGAAAAATAAAAAAGTTTCAATGATGTAAGTACTTTTTTTTTTATTCCGTTCCGAGAACTTTTCAAACCACCCTCGTAGTTTTATAGTACTTGAAGGTGCTCTGATGATCGATCGGGCGATGTATAAAATGAAGCTGGACACTTCTGGAATACCACTTTCTTTTCAAATATTTACAAGCTGTGGGGCGCATTTGATAAAAATACTGTTCTTTGAGGTAAGCAACAAACAAGCAGCAAGTGACTCATGACACTGAAGACAAATCAGAATCATTTCAGTAACCAAAAAGCAAATCAAACTATCCGGACCAGGCGACAGGAATGTGCACTCAGAAGTTGGGCAACACCAACAGGCTCGAACATCTCCAACTCGTACTGCACTCGCCTACGAACCGAGTAAAAGGGCAGTGTGTGTGGGACTCCACGGCAGAGAGCGGCGAGAGGGTGCGTGGGTGGGGCGTTTCGACGGCTGCTGCGGCTGCGAGGTAGCGAGCGCGGCGTGTGTGTGTGTGTGTGTGTGTGTGTGTGTGCCCCGGTGTCCAGCGCGGCCGCTAGACGGTGGTCTCGCGGTCCACGTGGATGAACTCCACAGACTGGTGCGGGTGTCAGGAGGAAGTGGTGGAGCCAGGGTCGAGCAGCAGCTCCTCGGTGGGCACGCGCCGCGGCTCGCGCTGCTTCTTCTCCCCGCCCCCACCGCCGGCGCCGCCCCCGGGCTGCCGGCCCCGCCGCCCCCGTCGTCTCCGCCTCCGGCGCCGCGCCGCCACCACGCACAGCGCCACGGCCAGCGCCGCAGCCGCCGCCCCCGCGCCGCCGCCCACCAGCGTGTACAGACCGCCGGGCAGCAGGGCCAGCAGCCGCCGGCAGTGCGCCTCGTCGTACCCGCTAGGGCAGTGCGGGTGCCCGTCGCACCTGTGCACCAACAGCAGTACATCCATCACAAGTTGTAACACAACCTATTTTCGCCGCTTTCACTCGGTTTACAGTAGTGGATATCGTGATTTTGTTACTTCTTAATCTTTATTTTTCGTTATTGTGCTTTATTGTCGTGTCCAGTTGCAAATGTTCCACGACGATTTCGATATTTTTCCATTTATATTACATAAGCGAGATTAGACATCTGAAAGCCAAAAACTGTTTAGGTTCTACAACAATAGAGCTCGCGCTCACAATGTACCGGGTGTTCAAAAAGTCAGTATAAATTTGAAAAATGAATAAATCACGGAATAATGTAGATAGAGAGGTACAAATTGACACACATGCTTGGAATGACACGAGGTTTTATTAGAACCGAAAAAAATACAAACGTTCAAAAAATGTCCGACAGATGGCGCTTCATCTGATCAGAATAGCAATAATTACCATAACAAAGGAAGACAAAGCAAAGATGATGTTCTCTACAGGAAATGCTCAATATGTCCGCCATCATTCCTCAATAATAGATGTAGTCGAGGAATAATGTTGTGAACAGAAATGTAAACCATGTCCGGAGTTATGGTGAGGCATTGGCGTCAGACGTTGTCTTTCAGCATCCCTAGAGATGTCGGTCGATCACGATACACTTGCGACTTCAGGTAACCCCAAAGCCAATAATCGCATAGACTGAGGTCTGGGGACTTGGGATGCCAAGCATGACGAAGGTGGCGGCTGAGCAGACGATCATCACCAAACGACGCGTGCAAGAGATCTTTCAAGTGTCTAGCAATACTTTTTGGTTCTAATAAAACCCCATGTCATTCCAAGCGTGTGTGTCAATTTTTACCTCTCTATCTACATTAATCCGTGGTTTATTAAGTTTTCAATTTATAATGACTTTTTGATTACCCGGTAAATAAATAAGAACATAAGTTTTGCGAATATATTTCCTACAATTTGCATGTAACTGCTGCGAGACGACGCGGCCATTTGGAAGCACTTTTAATAACATTACTTATGTCTTGACCACACTTTTATTTTTTAACAGCCTTACACGTTTCGACTTTTCTTCATTTTCAATGCAGGAGAATGACAGTCATTTTTATTACATATCTTGTATCACGTCAACATTCTCGATCACGAGATAAGTGCAAACTTGCACTTGTCTCCTGATCGAGAATGTTGACGAAAGATGAAACGCGTAAGTGTCGCTGAAAAATAAAAGTGAGGTCATGACGTAAGTAGCGTTATTAAAAATGAAGCAATTTCTATTACATAAAATATTAAAGGCAAAGGTCACTTTAATAAAGGAGATACATTCAGTTGTTTACGACGTCATTAGTTACGTAAATAAAACATAATGGATAAGGTAAACAGGCTCCATTTACTTTTTATTGTTATTGTTTGATGTGTTTTCATTTATATGTAAATTCGTAGCAGTTTTCCGTAAGCTTAATAAACACAATAGATACACAAAACATCAATAATATTTTGCCCTTCGTTATTCGTTAAAAACAGTCTTGGTTGTAATTTTAGTTATTTTATTTTTCAACTACGCGTTTCGCCTTATTTAGGCATCTTGAGGTTGATCTTCATTTGGTATTTCTTAAAACGATCCTTTAGACAGTGTAGCCAAAGGGCATAGTCGAGTACATCAGGCCAACATCGCCTTCGTTAAATTCAGTAAAAGCTTTTCTAGATGGACGCGAGTGACTCCAAGAGCTGCATAACGCGTTCCCGTTCACAGCAGCGAGTAACAGAATAAGATGGGGCTCAGGTAGTCTGAGCATTCGAACACCATTTTAAGCACAGGTTTGCTGTATGCCACATATGGATTGGATGAATTTCTTTGCCCTTCATTGTTTAAAACAGTCCGCCGACGCCGCGGTAACTTTTCGACTCCGCGACTGTAGAAATCACGTGATTTTGAGGTGAAGTACTCGTTTAGCCGTGTTTGGAGCGAATGTTCATCCGTAAAGAAAGCGGAAAAAGTGAAAATGTGAGGGCACAGGATCATGTGAAAAATGTGGGTGCGGAATGACTTACCACCCCAACTCTTGTATAGCGATTTTTGTCAGTGTAGAAGAATGCGGGCGGGCGTTATCGTGGTGTAGCATCACTTCAATTCGTAGTATGTGACATCGTCGCTGTTCCAACAGATGCATAACATTATGTTTTGTAGTTGCGCACAGGTCTCTGTATGGGGAGTTGCTGCTTTGTAGCATTTCTTGTCACCAGTTTCGATACAGTATACGAACGGGCTGTGTTTCTCACGAGTCAATTAATGATGAGCACGCAGAGATGCACGTATGGCCACCCGCTGGCTTAAAGCATGCGGTGCCCATATACTCGATTTTTGAACCATTGCTATTGCATGAAAATGTGATACAATGATTGAATGATCACAGTTCAGCACATTTGCCAGTTCTCGAGAGAACCGACGTAGGTCATTGTGGATTAATGTATCCAAACGATCTTCATCGAACTCCGATGTTTTCCAGTAACGTGGAGAGTCACTTATGTTAAAACGATTCTCCTCAAAATAAGAAAACCATTTTCTTGACGCGCACTGTCGAGTGACACGATCCCCACATGGCAGAAATTTATCTGGCCCCCTCCGTTGCTATCACCTCTTTAATGAACTCGCAGAGAAGAATATATCCATGGTTCACCACGTTGATACTTCCCCCTGACGACGCTCTGACGTTCCCGTGCCCAGTTTCGACCGTGCTGAATGTTCTGATTGTGTGGAGACGTAGTTGTTTCATCGGAAAGGCCAGCTTTCGTTGTTTACAGATGTATTAATCGATCCAATCGTAATCCAAAGTTTAAAGGAATCACATTTCATTCGTAAGCAGAGCCGTTCAAGCAATATTTTCTTTCGCACACATGAGTGATGGTTGCACTCTATACTTTCAGTGTAGTTGATTTATTTCTGTTATTTGACTTTACATTTGCCTTACCTTACTCAGTGTTCGTTCTTTCTGTCCTTTCGTGTGTTTTTCATTGGCTTCCAATTTGCGAACGCTGCGACATCCGAACCACACTGTATCAACAGTCTCGTCCACGCACAACACACGGCTACGTATCTGCGCCGATTGTTGCGATGGCATGACATGTTCAAAATTACTCCCGTCGATAATTATTCATTGTTCGGATTTCCTCCCTCTTTAAAAATGATTCTGGCTAGAACAGCCGGAGACAAATGAGTGTGTGAGTTTTGTGTGTATAAACGTGTCTGTGTGCTTTGCTTTCTTTCAGAAGATGACTTTGGCTGAAAATTTTTGTGAACACTCTTTTCGTCGTGCCTACTTGCTGCTGGTGTGTGAGTAGCAATCCATCCGTTTCATATTATAGTTATTCTCTCATAAAGTTTGTTGCAAATAATCCACTGCACTTCAACAGGATCAAGATGTACATAATAACAATACCAGAAGAAAAAAGTGACATTCATTATGCCACATTGAGGTCGTCTGTAGCCCAAACAGGGTCTCGAAGTTCTGCAACCAAAAGTTTTCATCGCTTATCCAAAGATATAAAACGCTCGACAGAGAGCAAAGTAAAATTTGAAACTAAACTGAAAACGTCTATCTTTGACAAAACCTCCCACTCCACAGATTATCTGTTACTGTAATATTTAAAGGGTGATGGGTTGGATTTCGTAACATATATCTGCCTTAAACGAAAATACTAATGAACGATCAGCAAGGAGGTATCTTAACAAAAAAAATTTGATGTCAGTATGTAATGACTCGTTCCACATCATTAGGATTTATCGTGGAAATGAATGTAACATGAAGCTAGCTAACTACGTAACCAACTAATACTCTTAGTTTATGACGAAGTATGGTATAGGCTTATACACTCTGAAAACCTTAAAATCAAATTTAAATGAAAATCAAGCAGATGATCAAAGTTGACATACATTCCAACTGTGCTGTGTTTGATTATTCCTGAAAATCCGACATAGCTACTCGCGAGAAATATTTCGTGAAAAGATGCAAGTAGGCTACTGATGGAAACGTAGGCCTACATTTTACACATGCTAGGCTACCATTATTTAAAAAATTACTTACGTACATGTTTAACCAAAATATCCATTTTACGGGGTCTTAACCGTTTGAAACCATTCCCTTAATCATAGTTAAAGCATTTCACAGTGCTGGAAGGTGGTTAAAAATTGTATCGTTTGTTTCACCCTGTAATTTGCTTTAATCTACCACACTTTGAATGACGCGTCATGGGTAAGATTTCAGAGTGTGATTCCTTGCTTGTAATTAGAACAAATATGTCAGGTGACAACGAGAGCATTTTATGCTTTGCGTCTGGTTACCTAAGAAGCGTGCGGTAGTGCTGGAGTTTTGCCGAAATTGTTTCAGTCTCTTTAAAAATTAAATGACATTCAAAGCTATATTGTTTCATTTCCCGTCTGTTTTTACGTCTGAACTGCAACTGGTGCCGGCCGGAGTGGCCGAGCGGTTCTAGGCGCTACAGTCTGGAACCACGCGACCGCTACGGTCGCAGCTTCGAATCCTGCTTCGGGCATGGATGTGTGTGATGTCCTTAGGTTACTTATGTTTAAGTAGTTCTAAGTTCTAGGGGATTGATGACCTCAGCAGTTAAGTCCCATAGTGCTCAGAGTCATTTGAACCATTTTTTGCAACTGGTCACATTATTGCAGGCTAGTTATACCGCTGATTGGCCGGTACTATCCAAGTTTAATGCGCCAGTAAGCTGTTGTCCTATACATTATCGCTCAGTCTATGTGCGCGTAACACAACATAAAACGTATACTTATGATCGTACTTGTCTGTACTGGTCACAGTTTGCCTTCCGCTCCACATGGAACGAAATCCAATGAAATTCAAGCAAACGCGGAAGAATACATGGCGTAATGTTTACATCAGGTTTATTCTTATGATGAAGGGAGTACAATAAGCAAACAAGCAGTGATTTCGGAGTTCCATCTTCATTTTCTGTCGATGAAAATATAGTAAAACTAAAACGGAATGCATTACGAAAGCACTCTTTTCACATCACAGCCTTCCCTTTTTTGTTATTCGAAACATACCAACAAAAATAAGTTACATTAACGAGACCAAATGTGTCGTAGTACTAAGGCAAATACGCATTCAAGAACAGAAATACATTCAAAATTGCCTCCGTTACACAAAGTTATTCATGTAAGCGAAGTAATTTTTTAGTATTTAAAACGTATATTGCGAGCACATGAGAGAAATATTGAAACGAAGCAATCACACATAGTAGTCTGCTAATGTCTTGAGATGTTTAAGTTGGCGGCAGGCCCCGCCCATCCTGGCTTCATAACAACGTACAACATTTAAGTGCTCCATATTAAAACTTGACGACGACTTAGTAGGCGAATATCGGGTTGTGATATAATACATATTGTTGACTCTTACACCAGTGTCGTTCTGATTTTCATTCTTAATAAATTTAAATGTTGCAAATACAACTAAGTATGTAGTCACTGCAATTACGAACAACTTAAACTGGAATCATCGCATAGAAAATCTTGTGGGAAAGGAGAACGAAAGACTGATTTTCGTTGAGAAACACTTAGGAACTGCAAAGTATGGGTTCTTGCAAGCTATATGTTTATAGCTGATACTGCTAGTAGCGTTTCAGTTTTTCCGCGAAAGAGGAAAAATATGCGGTAGGCTCCAAAAGTAGAATGAGTGGTGAAATTACCATCAGAGTGCATCGTTGGCCGGTGCGTGTGTTGGAGCTGTAGAAAGGAAGGTGATACCAAAAACGGTTAAAAATTGTGTACAAAAGTACCTCTCTATTTGCAGTTATGAGCATATGTCACGTAACAGTGTCAACGGTTCGTGGAATATGAAGAGTTAAACCAAATCTTACGTAATACAGATTCACATTCTTGAATATACACCCCGTGGACGGGATCAGTGACACAATTATTACACTCGCGAACAGACAATCGGTAGGCTGAAATCAGTGGTTGTGAAAGTGATACAGATCCACGTGTAAAAAGCAGCTCTGTGAAGGAATTTTCTGTGACTATACTGTAAGTTGTATTAGAAATGTGCCCCGTTAATCGATATTGTAAGCCTGCTAAATGGCTCTGAGCACTATGGGACTTAACATCTGAGGACATCAGTCCCCTAGAACTTAGAACTACTTAAACCTAACTAACCTAAGGACATCACACACATACATGCCCGAGGCAGGATTCGAACCTGCGACCGTAGCGGTCGCGCGGTTCCAGACTGAAGCGCCTAGAACCGCTCGGCCACCACGGCCGGCAAGCGTACTAATTCGCTCCATATTGAACATTTGTTTAAGTGAACTTTTCAGCTTAGTTGCAGTTGAAGCAGCTTCATGCTCTTACCGGCAGGCGAGTGGGCAGGCACACGATTATAAAGTACAAATTATCTCCGCAGATATATTAAATCACCAGGCGCAGATGTGAGGTGGTTACGATGTGTTTGGTGCACAAGACGACAATCTATCCGTGTTGTCGTCAGACTTGATCAACCGGAAGCTTGACGACGATTTTACTTCACGTTCCCAATCATTCCAACACTGGGCCACTGCCACATCTGAATGGTTCACAAATCTGGATACTGCACGATTCGGTCAGCCGGCTAAATACAGACTCACAAAGAAGGCCCTTAAAGCTCTATTATGTTCTGATAACGCTGTTTCACATGAGCACCCGGCATATCCGTATCCTTGACAGTGATTACTCAAGAACTGAGGCTGTTCACGCACCTTGTATACCTTACCAGGCCTGGTAACAACACAAACACCAACAACTGTAAAGTACTGTGGTAGCCGTATTACCTGTCACAGAGAACTGCAACTCCGACCATTTACATGCCCGCGGATGGTGTGTGCATGAACGAAGTTATCTGAAAGTCTTCTGGCTGTTTCACTTTTCTTGTCAGGCAGTGTATGTTTTTGTTGTACACTGATAGTCTAAAACATTATCACCACGCTGCTTAAGAGGAAGCTGGTTCAATTTTGGAACTAAGTACAGCAACTACCCTACGTGGTATCGATTGTAGAAGTCTTTTGTAGATTTTCTGAGATATGTGACATTAGATGTCTACGCACAGGCCACACAATTCCCGTAAACTATGAGGCAGAGTTCTGTGGATGCGAAGGTGGGGACAGATTGCGTCCTAGTTCAGATCAGGCAAATTTCACGGGCACAACATCAACGTGAGTTCACTGTAATGCTGCTGAAACCACTATATGAAGAATCTTGCCTTCTTACATGGATAGTTATTCTGGTGGAAGACGCAATCACCATTGGGGAAAACATCAAGCATGAATAAATGCAGGTGGTTCGTAATACTGATCAGGTAGTCCACAGATGTCATATTTTAGATTAGGTTAGATGTAAGTTTCGTTCCAATAGCTCCATAATGAGTAAAAGGTGTTGTCGCTCGCCGTAGTAACACTGTTTCCCGTCAGATCACTGAAGTTTAGCGCTATTGTGTTTGCTAGCACTTGGATGGGTGACCGACCTGGCCTTCCAAACGCTGTTGGCAAGTGGGCTGTACTCGGTCCTTGTGAGGCCAACTGAGGAATTACTTGACTGACAAGGGAACCTCCCCATCGCACCCCCCTCAGATTTAGTTAAAGTTGGGACAGTGGATAGGCCTTGAAAAACTGAACACAGATCAATCGAAAAAACAGGAAGAAGTTGTGTGGAACTACGAAAAAAATAAGCAAAATATACAAACTGAGTAGTCCATGCGCAAGATGGGCAACATCAAGGAGAGTGCAAGCTTAAGACAATTATCAAAGCTCAGGTACTCACACATAATCAACTTCGCTCTCCAAAATTCCAGGACATGTTCAGATTTGCTTGGACATATGCAGGATTTGACAGTCTACACACGGAAAAATTTGAAAACGTTAAAACATACGTTTTGACAGAGCACAGGGAAAACTGTGCGACTGTGAAACTGTTGCATTCATTTATTGCAGCTTATGTGACAAACTCTTATGTTTTCATCACTGTTTTGGGAGTGATTATGACATCCACAAGAAAACCTAAATCGGGCAACGTAGAAGAATCTTTTTACTCATTCGCCAAGTGTACAAGTTAGGTGGGTCGACTACATATTCCTTTCATGTGACGCACATGCCGTCACCAGTGTCGTATAGGCTATACCAGACGTGTTTTCCTGTGGAGGAATCGGTTGACCTATGAGCTTGTGATCAAAATGTTTTCGGTTCCCATTGGAGAAGTACGTCCTTTCGTCTACTAATCGCACGGTTTTGCGGTACGGTCGCAAAACACGGACACTAAACTTATTACAGTGAACAGAGACGTCAATGAACGAACGGACAGATCATAACTTTGCGAAAATAAAGAAAGTAAAAATTTTCACTCGGGGGAGACTTGAACCAAGGAGCTTTCGTTCCGCAGCTGCTCACGCTAACCATGGGACCACAGCGCCACTGAGCCCACATGATCCTTGATGTTGCCCATCTTGCGCATGGACTACTCAGTTTGTATAGTTTGCTTATTTTTTTCATAGTTCCACACAACTTCTTCCTGTTTCCTCGATTGATCTGTGTTCAGTTTCTCAAGGCGTATCCACTGTGCCAACTTATAACTAAATCTGAGGGGGGTGCGATGGGGAGGTTCCCTTGTGAGAATTAGCGGTTCCAATCACGAAAACAGACCAGGAGAGCGGTGTGCTGACCACATGCCCCTCCATATCCGAATCCAGTGAAGCCTATCGACTGAGTATGACCCGGCGGTCGGTCGGTACCATTGGGCCTTCCTTTAAAACATGAATACATAATAAAATTTTACAAAAAAAAATTACTCTAAGACAAACAGTTCTTTGGCTTGCCACTTTTTGGTAGAGTTGTTGGATGTCCTCCTGAGGGATGTCGTGCTAAATTCTGTCGAACTGGAGCATTAGATTGCCAAAATCCCGGAACTGTTCGGAAAGTTCTGCCCGTAATGCTCCAAACATTCTCAGTAGGGGAGAGATGCAGGAAAATTGCTTGCCAAGGTAGCTTTCAGCAGGCACAAAGACAAGCAGTAGAAATTCTCGCCCTGTGAAAGCGGGCATTATCTTGTTGAAATGTAAGCACAACATGGTCTGCCATGAAGGGTAACAAAACTGGGCGTACAATATCGTCGACGTAACACTGCACTCTGAGAGTGTCGCAGATGATAACCAAAGGTGTCCTGCTGTGAAATAAAATGGCACAACTGATTAATACTCCTGATGTTGGGTCCATTTGGCTTGCGACTGACAAGTTGGTATCCCACTGCTGTCTGGGACGTCTCCAGACACGACTTCGCCGGTCGACTGAGTTCTAATCGGGACTCATAATTGAAGACAATGCTACTCCATTCAATGAAATTCCAGGCCGAAGACGTCTCTCGAGTCGAGTGAAAATATTGTAAACGGTAAACGTCATAAGCTTGATTTGCATTCGAAAGTTTTGTTGAGTGATACAAGTAGATTCATCAGGCCGAAGGAATAAACACACAGTTACGACAAAGCATTTTCTGTTAGTTCTTGGATCAGTTCAATCACCTCAGTAATACAGATTAATATTACTTTCAGAGGTGGTCTAGTTTCCAAATGTTTCTATATTTGGTTTTCAGGAACTCGCTTATGACCGAATCCGTTGCATTACTGAGGCCGAAGCAAACTGACGGATATATGAAGTAGTACGTGAGGCAGTGTCCCGTATCCACAATTAACAACCTACGCAAAAACGTTGTAATAATGCACTAGCCAAGTTCGAGCTCAAAATAGTGACCGGTTTGAACCTCGCGGCATAGGTACGTAAAGTGGTCGCGGAAAACGACTTCGTGGACAGCTGCGACGGGTTTCTGTTGAACGTCATTACATTTATTGACGATGGGTGGGAGAAAGAAGTAAGTGTACTGACAATAACTTCAAATGGTTCAAATGGCTCTGAGCACTATGGGACTTAACATCTATGGTCATCAGTCCCCTAGAACTTAGAACTACTTAAACCTAACTAACCTAAGGACATCACACACATCCATGCCCGAGGCAGGATTCGAACCTGCGACCGTAGCAGTCGCGTGGCTCCGGACTGAGCGCCTAGAACCGCTAGACCACCGCGGCCGGCGGACAATAACTCTGACTGAACCTGCAAGCAACATGCTCTTGTTAAGTGAGTCGATGGTGTATAAATTGCGGTAGAGCGGCGTGAGATTAAACTGCTTTCGGAAGAAAACGATGCGGAGGCTTTAAAATGAAAATCGCTGAAACGATCATAGCATTATTGCCTGCGGAACAAGGCGCGGTCTCTAAATAAGCGTTTAGGTCCAAAAATGACTGCTAGAGGAACACCAGTGCATCTTCATGCCCTGAAAGATCGATCACAGACCGTTGTCAGTGGACACTGCACTCAGTCATACTGAAAAGGGTTATGTGGAGGCTTCAAAAGAAGATCAAAGGGATGTAGTGCGTTTCCTGGCAGCAGAAGGAATGTGGGGAACGGAAATTCATCAAGGAAGTGAACGGCGGATGTCGTTGGCCTCTGACACACGTTCTGGAACGCCACTCCGCATTGCCGATGGCATTGTTCAGCAAGTGGGTGCTCTCATTACTAACGACCTGTAAGCTACGGCAGTAGCCATTACTGCAGAGGTCAGATTGAGTGCTCAACCGCCACTTTCGTCATACTTGGCCTCACAGGTCCCCAGACCTCAGTCCGTGCGATTACTGGCTTTGGGGTTACCTGAAGTCCCACATCTCTAGGGGAGCTGAAAGACAACATCCGACGCCAGTGCCTCACCGTAACTCCGGACATGCTTTACAGTGCTGTTCACAACATTATTCCTCTACTACAGCTATTGTTGAGGAATGATGGTGGACATATTGAGCATTTCCTGTAAAGAACATCATCTTTGCTTTGTCTTACTTTGTTATGCTAATTATTGCTATTCTGATCAGATGAAGCGCCGTCTGTCGGACATTTTTTGAACTTTAGTATTTTTTTGGTTCTAATAAAACCCCATGTCATTCCAAGCATGTGTGTCAATTAGCACCTCTCTATCTATATTATTCCGTGATTTATTCATATTTAAAATTTATACTGACTTTTTTATCACCCGGTATATCAGCCGAGAGCTGCGGCCTGTGTAATGCCAGCAGTGAAGTACAGAGGAGGTGGTGTATGGTATGGGGGTGTTTTTCGTGGTTAAGGTGTAATCCCCTTATTGCGCTTAAGAAAACCTTAAATGCCTAAGAATGTGAACGCGTTTTACAGTATTGTGTACTGCGTACAGTAGAGAAAGTGTTCGGAGGCCATGATTATATCAGCATGATAGTGCACCCTATGGTAAAGCAGCATTTGTGAGGCAATGGTTTGTGAAAAATAAGGACAACAACATTCCTGGAATGAAGTGGTCTGCCCAAAGTCGCGACCTCAACAAACTGGAGTACCTATGAGAGGCGTTAGAACGTCGGCTTCGCTCCACAGCCCACCGTACAACATTACTACTTTGTACATAAAGACAAATGCAGTGCGACACTCTACTAATTTTAGAGCTGGTGTCGAAGCACTCACAAAACCACGTACATCCTGCTGAAAGAGAATTTAGCAAGAAACCCTAAAATAAAATAAAGTGACGTAAGGATTAGGAGAAGCGCAATAACGAGGTGTCTACAGTTAGTTCTGGATGAACGTCGTAACTTTGGACGTCATGAAGAGAAAGCAGGCAGAGAAGGTACAAACCCGATGAATAAAATTATAACCTTTGCAATTCGACAATGTCGGCTTTCCTTGAAAACAGTGAGATCATAACATCAGTCTGTATTAGCATCAGTCGTAGGGTATGATGCGAGCGCTTGGTCTCGTAGATTGCAGTTAGTGAAGCCAGCCTCATTAGGGAGAAGAGCCGTATGAGGAGGGCTATTAAAAGTAACGGCCGCCTGCTGCTCTACCCCGACTGTTGCTTTGGTAGTAATTCTAGGAATACGCCCAATCGATTTATAAATTGGAAAAGCTGAGCCATTTACTGGTGAAAGAAAGGTTATGAAATGGAAGTAGGAAGGATAGTTGCAACTAAGGCCAAATCGAAAAGGTTAATAAAAGATCGCGTATTACAACGGTGCCAAAATATATGTAACACTTTAGTCACAGGCAGGAGAACATACAAATTTCACCTTAACATCAGAGAAAGACTAAAAATGGTATTTATTAACCAGTCGAGTGGAACGATACATTAACTGATTGACCATCGCAAGTATGCTATGTATCTATATCAAACCAAAGAGAGATGAATGAAGCGGCACCTCCGGCAGTGTGGGCACGCCAGAACACACATTGTGGGGCTGCGCGCTACACAGAGATGCGGCGGGTGATGGTTGTTGTTCATTAATAATGTTGGATCCCAAGGCAGCAGTAAGGAGCGAGCCGACCTGGCGGATCTTGGACGGTACTGCAGCCACATTAGCCAGGACGGCCAAAGAAGACTTCATGAGGCATTCCACCACGCTTCCGCGTACTGCCATCCCTGCTAGACGACATACTCTGCACGTGGAGAGAAGACACCTCAGTTCGGTCACCACCGAATGAAATAGTTTCTCAAGGAATCTACAAATTATTGGTGAAACTGATCATGAAAGTGTGGGCTGTAGGGCGCAATAATGATTGGTGGAATTGCTTATTATAGTGGAAAAGGTGCTATCGTGTTGCCCGACGTCCAAGGAATCAGGAGACAATGGCTGTTCAGTTGGTAGTATGCGGATCCAGTAGCAGAAACAACCACCTACAAGTTAATTTCACCCAAATAGATCAACAAACACAGAACGGGTTCTACAGCGCTTGTAGAAGTATTAGTAGTTGGGCAACTGGTTAATTTTTTCATTTAAGTTTTGTGGTAATAGTAGTTGTCGTATGAAAAAATTAAGTATCAGAAATAAATAGTTACTATATAAATGTATTATTATCCAAGAAAATGTGGTTTGTATGTGCCATTACAACTTTTCAGGCAATAGATTCTAATTACGAAGAATTAAAAAAAAATGAATCACTACATTCTCAGCAGCTGAAACATCCGGTCCTGAAAGCCTTCATTGTATGACTACATTCTCTGGTCTGGGTTGTTGAGCAAGACTGGGCCTTCATTCCTCCGTCGACATTCAGACACATGACTGATAGTGTTCACAGCAGAGTTCAATCCGTCGTAAAGGTGAAGAGTAGACAGCACCTTCCTCTCCCCCCCCCGTATTAATGTCCATCGGTAGCGGATATACACGGGCGAGGAAGGTACGCACCAGAGGGCGGCGCTGATGCAGGCGTTGAGCTCGGGGCACTTGTGCGGGCACTCGACGAGGGGGGGCGTGGGCAGTCCGGCCGAGTCGTTGGCTGGCGCGGGGGCGGCGTCGAGCAGGCGCAGCGAGGCGCGCGGCCGGGAGATCTCCAGCCAGCTGAGCGAGGCGGCGCCCGCCTCCCGCGACACAAACTCCACCAGGAAGGAGGCGGGCCGAGGCGGCGACAGGTACACCTGCTGCGCCGCCGGCTCGCCGAACCACTCCTCGGAGAACACGTGCACCGCGTACTGGCGCGCGTTGGGCGACGCGGGGCACACCACGCGCAGCAGCCTGCGACACGAAACACCGCGTTACCATAACTGCCAACACCAAGGTTATAAGGATGAAGATATATCTGGTGAAAGCTGTCAGCAATAGACATCTTTCGTACTGTTGTGACAGCCGATGTAGTGTACCTTTAGTCGGATGATATAAGTAAACCCCAAACCATTCTCACTTTGGCTTGAGGGGTATATGGGAAACCAACTACATAGGCCGCAATATGAGTATCACCCTTTAAAATAGTCTCTGGCGAAACAGTCGTAACAATGCACATTCTCCCACTTCCCTGGAAAGCCGTAAGGCCGAATAACCTAATACTAAATAGCAGTGCCTGTGTTATTAAGAAGTTCAAACATACCTGCATGTTCGAAGGAACAGGCACTGCAGCGATTACAGCCGTCAAAAAATACAGGAAATGTATTCACAGTTGCGAATATAAGCCACCAAAGGCTGTATAATGGAATGACGACAATGAAAGTTAGTGCTGTGCCAGGACTCGCATCCGTATTTCCCGATATCCGCTAGCGGTTTCCTTAACCACTTCGGCTATCGGTGCACGAATCATGGCCAGACCCAACATTTCCATATGTCGACGTCCGTGTGTCACAACCAGCACTCGTACGTTACATCTATTCCCGCCCAGATAGCAGACTTTTATCTTTTATTGACAATCGAGTGACTCGGATTGGAGAATGAATGCGAAATGGCAGTGCCCGTTTTACGCTAGTGGCCATTAAAATTGCTACACCAAAAAGGAATGCAGATGATACACGGGTATTCATTGGACAAATATATTATACTAGAACTGACTTGCGATTACATTTTCACGCAGTTTGGGTGCACAGATCCTGAGAAATCAATACCCAGAACAACCAACTCTGGCCGTAGTAACGGCCTTGATACGCCTGGGCATTGAGTCAAACAGAGCTTGGAGGGCGTGTATACAGGTACAGTTGCCCATGCAGCTTCAACACGATACAACAGTTCTTCAAGAGTAGTGACTGTCGTATTGTGACGAGCCAGTTGCTCGGTCACCATTGACCAGACGTTTTCAATTGGTGAGAGATCTGGAGTATGTGCTGGCCAGGGGAGCAGGCGAACATTTTCTGTATGCAGAAAGGCCCGTACAGGACCTGCAACATGCGGGCGTGCATTATCCTGCACAAATGTAGGGTTTCACAGGGATCGAATGAAGGGTAGAGCCACGGGTCGTAACACATCTGAAATGTAACGTCCACTGTTCAAAGTGCCGTCAATGTGAACAGCAGGTGACCGAGACGTGTAAGCAATGGTACACCTTACCATCACGCCGGGTGATACGCCATTATGGCGATGACGAATACACGCTTCCAGTGTGCGTTCACCGCGATTTCGCCAAACACGGATGCTGTAAACAGAACCTGGATTCATCAGAAAAAATGACGTTTTGCCCTTCGTGCACCCAGGTTCATCGTTGAGTACACCATCGCAGGCGTTCCTGTCTGTGATGCAGCGTCAAGGGTAACCGCAGCCACGGTCTCCGAGCTTATAGTCCATGCTGCTGCAAACGTCGTCGAACTGTTAGTGCAGATGGTCGTTGCCTTGCAAACATCCCCATCTGTTGACTCAGGGACCGAGACGTGGCTGCACGATCAGTTTTAGCCATGCGGTTAAGATGCCTGTCATCTCGACTACTAGTGATACGAGGCCGTTGGGATCCAGCACGCCGTTCCGTATTACCCTCCTGAAACCACCGATTCCATATTCTGCTTAACAGTCATTGGATCTCGACCAACGCGAGCAGCAATCTCGCGATATAGTAAACCGCTACTTTCCTCATGTCATCACGTTGTTGGTGTCGCCACCGGCGCCAACCTTGTGTGAATGCTCTGAAAATCTAACCATTTGCATATCACAGCATCATCTTCCTGTCAGTTAAATTTCGCGTCTGTAGCACGTCATCTTCGTGGGGTAGCAATTTTAATGGCCAGTAGTGTAACTGAACCCCATACCAGTCTAGCTTTGGTTAGAGGGGGATATGGGAAACTAACTACCTAGGCCGCAAGGAGAATATCTCCCCGTATAATGATCTCTGGCGAAACAGTGCTGTCAATGCATACTTTGCCACGTCCCTGGAAAGCCGGAAGGCCGAATAACCTAATACCAAATGGCAGTACCTGTGTTATTAAGAAGTTCGATACTATATTCCTTCAGACATGCCTGCATGTTCGAAGGAACAGGCACTGCAGCGATTATAGCCGTCAAGAGATACAGGAAATGTATTCACAGTTGTGAATATGAACCACAAAAGGCTCTATAATGGAATGACAACAATGAAAATTTTGTGCTGTGCCAGGACTCTCATCCGGATTTCCCGATATACGCTAGCAGTTGCCTCAACCGGTTCGGCTATCCGTGCATGAATCATGGCCAGACCCAACACTTCCATATGTCGACGTCCGTGTGTCACGACCAGCACTCGTACGTTACATCTATTCCCGTCCAGATAGGACATTTTTATTGACAAAAAAAAAATAATGGTTCAAATGGCTCTGAGCACTATGAGACTTAACTTCTGAGGTCATCAGTCCCCTAGAACTTAGAACTAGTTAAACCTAACTAACCGAAGGACATCACACACACCCATGCCCGAGGCAGGATTCGAACCTGCTCCCGCAGCGGTCGCGCGGTTCCCGACTCTGGCGCCTAGAACCGCTCGGCGACTCGGCCGCCTTTTATTGACAGTCGAGTGCCTGGTATTGGAGAATAAATGCGGAATGGCAGTGCCTGTGTTATTAATGGGAACTGTAGGTCACGAGGGCCCAAAAACTGGAAATATTTTAATTTAATTAAATTATGCGTTTCTTCCTGATTCTAAAAGTACGTACTTTATGAGTAGTACCTCAACTTTTTAATGTTTAAACGCCGTTCTGAAGCAGATGCCGCACGTGAATACCTAGCTGTCACACTATTGTCGAACACTAACCTTGCCTACAGTGTCTCGTTGTTTAATTTTGGTGTCGCTGTTTCCATAACAATTCATTTGTGTAATATCCCTGAAGAACATGTCAGGGGTACTATGAGGAGCGATTTACTGCAGTCGATCTCTTTGTCACTACCAGACTACTTCAATTTACTACGTTTTTCGCTTATGTACGTATTGTAAAATTGTTGCTGATTCTGCGTATTTCAAACATTTTTACATCGTAAAATGCCATAAACGAAGAATTTCAGTTGTAATCGTAAATTTTACCGTAATCTACACAAGTATATTGTTGGAAATCGTAAAGAAATGAAGGTACTGATCCACCGCAACGAAGTGAGGTTCGGTCTAAAAGTTCGCCTTTCAGTGCTTAAAAACGCAGATTGATACATCTTGCGGAAAATGAACAAGGTTTTGGTGTTCTAAATAGTGAAAATAAGGGTTACATTTTAATTAGTAAGTGCAGGATTTCAGAATTGTTTTGTCTGTTGCAAGATTAAATATTGTAATAGTGAAAAATCCCTTACCATTAGTGAGGACGTAAGTAAGAGAAGAGGCCTATGCAGCAAAACTAGTGGAATGTCAAGTGTATAAAGTAATGAAAGGAACAATGACATCTCCCGTAACACGTACAAAAGACAGTGAAGTGAATATTAGTCTTGCTTATTCCATGAAGTGTACTGGGAAGGGAAGAAATGTAGTCGAGATATTCTGTGCTGTGATGGATCTCCTAACGCCACCTGTCAAATCTGAGAGGTATTATAAACGTTTGAATAATGCCCTAACAGAACTCAGTGAAGCATCTGTGCAGAGGGCAGTGAGGGAAACTGTATATATTTGTCAGTTAACTGATATTGTTTCTGCATTGGACGGTTACTGGCAGAAGAGAGGGCGTACATCGCTCAGTGGAGTTGTCACCTCTGTAGATACTGGAAAGGTGTTCGACTATGAATGTCTGACAATAAAGTAAATGGACAGAAATGTGATAAAAACCTCGAAGGTTTCAGTGATAATATGCAAAGCAAAGGGGCAGTCTCTATTCTTAACAGGTCAATTGCGTGTTGTGCGATACACTCATTACCTTCGTGGTGACGACTCTAAAGGCTTCAACAGTGTTCTGGTTGCTAAACCCTTTGGTAAAACTGAAATTTAAAAACTAGAATTTATAACAGAGGTGCAAAAGAAATGTTATCATTTAGAACAAAATGACATGCAAATCTTTAGCTTCAATAATAATACAGTGTTTGCCTATACAGTAAACCACGTCATTCAATAATATATATATACTACGGTTAGCTGCATAATAGAATGACGACAGTGAAAATTTATACCAGACCGGGGCTCGAATTCGGATTTACCGATTATCGCTAGCGGTCGCCTTATCATTTTGCTACCGGAACATGACTGACGACCACAACCAAACTTAAAAAAAAAAAGGTTCAAATAGCTCTGAGCACTATGGGACTTAACTTCTGAGATCATCAGTTCCCTAGAACTTAGAACAACTTAAACCTAACTAACCTAAGGACATCACAAACATCGATGCCCCAGGCAGGATTCGAACCTGCGAGCGTAGCGGTCGTGCGTTTCCAGACTGAAGCGCCTACAACCGCTCGGCCACAACGGCCGGCTACCCAAACTTCCATATATCGTCAGCCATGTGTCTACATCCTGTATTCTTTCATCAATTATGCATATTTCCGTAAAGGAGAAATATTTTACTTGAAAGTCGCTTGCCCGTTGTCGGCGGATAAACATGATATTGCAGTGCCTGTGTCAATCAGAAATATGATGCAAAGTTCCTTCAGATATGCATGCTTAGCGTAAAGATAGCATTAGAAAATTCACCACATCATTTGTAAACAGTATTTTATAGTAATAACGAGAAATGCATTTTTTAAACCTCATTATACTAGCAATTTTCAGAAATTTTGCTAGTACATTATCGGAAACTTATAACAGTACATTATAGGCAAAGTCGCCATTTTCTCTTTATCAGTTTGCTACAAACGAACCATAACGAAAGCGGGTCTATGACTGTTTGAAAACGAAGGTTACTTCACGTACAGGGTGTATTTATTTATTTCATTAACAGTACAGAGTAACCCACCGCCTTGAAATGCAAATTGGATCGGATGCTTCTGAATCGGATAGCAAAGACTTCTCATTGTTACTGTCTTATTGGTATACAGTTCTTAATGCTTTTTTAAAATAATATAAAGAACATGATATATAAAGGTTTCTCTGAGGTTACATTGAACTGAATGCTTAACTATTGTTAAAATGGTTCCATATAATTTGTTACTACCTAGTTGATGACAATATAATTTATACCTTGCAAATGTCAAAGGAAAATAAAAAAAAGAAAAGTAACACAATGAGCGTGGTTAAGAATAATTTGTAATATATTGAGGGAAGTGAAATGCTGTATTTGGATGAGTAATACAGTCTTAGTAGCATATTGGTTAGTAATGACCTATTTCTATCTACTGGGTGATCAAAAAGTCAGTATAAATTTGAAAACTGAATAAATCACGGAATAATGTAGATAGAGAGGTACAAACTGACATACATGCTTGGAATGACATGGGGTTTCATTAGAACCAAAAAAATATAAACGTTCAAAAAATGTCCGAGAGATGGAGCTTCATCTGATCAGAATAGCAATAATTAGCATAACACAGTAAGACAAAGCAAAGATAATGTTCTTTACAGGAAATTCTCAATATGTCCACCATCATTCCTCAACAATAGCTGTAGTCTAGGAATAATGTCGTGAACAGCACTGTAAAGCATGTCCGGAGTTATGGCGAGGCATTGGCGTCGGATGTTGTCTTTCAGCATCCCTAGAGATGTCGGTGGATCACGATACACTTGCGACTTCAGGTAACCTCAAAGCCAATAATCGCACGGACTGAGGTCTGGGGACCTGGGAGGCCAAGCATGACGAAAGTGGCGGCTGAGCACACGATCATCGCCAAACGCGCGCGCAAGTGTTCTGTCACGCGTCTAGCATAACTTTGTCATCTTTTTTCGGTTCTAATAAAACCCCATATCATTCCAAGCATGTGTGTCAATTTTTACCTCTCTATCTGCATTACTCCGTGGTTTATTAATTTTTCAAATTATTATTGACTTTTTGATCACCCAGTATTTCAGATAAGAAGGTCTCGGTACAACCTCGAGCTATTCTCATCTGAAATGGTTTGCGCTATTGTATGTTTGCACAGATTATACAGATTATATGCTGATTGAGCACTTCATACATGGAATACATGAATTTTAGCTTCACATGAGAAATACACTTATGTTTGTAACTTGTTAGTTGAAACAGAATATAGTTCATTTCTACTTGAATGCATTATTCCTTAAATAACTTAATACAATTCTGATATATGAAATTCATTGATTATAGCTTTGAATAGAGAAAAGAATATACTTCTGTCTGCACACAACAATACGAGCAATACATTATTGCCTGTGTGCAGTATACTTTAAACACTATGCAGGATGACATTGGGGAGGAGGAGCCTCGGAATAAAAGTTCTTCGAGCCTACTCCTCCGGAGCAGAAATGTTGCAACAGACTTGGGGAGGGATTGTAGAGAGCTTCTTAGGGAACAAATGAAGAATAGGAACCGTGTCCGCAGGCTGAACATACCGCGATGTTCTTTGTTATTCAATAATCACAATTGATTTCCACGATCTCCAGTGGAGAAGATAAAGCTAGCTGCTGCGTATTAAGGCCTTGTCTTCCATGAATGCGATGCTCCCTTGAATTGGTGGATGGCTTTTTGATTTTCATCAGTAGTTTATTTTTCTCTCGTACCCGGAAAATATAAGACATTTTTGAAGGTTCCAGGAGCAAAATAATCTGCGGACGGAAACCCGTGTCCAACGCCGTCATCCACAGGGGCAACAGAGCATCACATTCATAGGGCAGGATGCCTTTCTACGTAGCAGTTACCTCCATGTTCTCCACTGGCGATCGTGGCCATCAATTGCGGCTACTGAATAACGAACGACAATGTGAGGCGTTCCGCCCACGGTCCGTCAGCATACACTGTGCTACATACCTGGCGGGCCGTCCCGTGTACAGCAGCAGCCTGTTGCGGGTGTGGCAGCGGGCGCTCTCGGGCGCGCTAGCCGTGGCGGTGGCGCCGGGGGCGGCGGGGACAGCGGGGGCGGCGGGGGCGGACGGCTCCAGCGGGAGGAAGCTGCCCCACGTCAGCAAGAACAGCGACCGGTTCTCGTGCGCCTCCACCAGCCACGGCAGGCCCTCGCAGCGCCCATCCAGCGTCACCTGCCAAACACCAAGCCACTTGTGTCCAGCCGCAGTAACACATGCGTTAATTATGGACAGTTCGAGGGGAACTGATAAAATTTTAATTAACACCTCGAAACCTCTAGTTTAATTTTTGCAACGGCTTTGCCAATTTGTTTTGTTTACTCTAGCAGCGTGCTACAATACTGTGGACTGAGAGTTTCAGTTTCTAAAAGAACTGCAGATATGAGAGGGTAATCCCAAGAGTATGGTCTCCTATTTTTTATAAGTACATAGACCTGTTTATTTCCCAATGGTTTACATCAGTTTACAGCTTGAACATTTAGATATTTTTCGACATAATCACCATTTCTGTCGATGCATTTTTGTAGACGTTGTGGCAGTTTTTGTATGCCCATGTCATATCAGCTTGCCACCATGCTACTCACAAGGGAACTTCCCCATCGCACCCTCCTCACATTTAGTTATAAGTTGGCACAGTGGATAGGCCTTGAGAAACTGAACACAGATCAATCGAGAAAACAGGAAGAAGTTGTGTGGAACTATGAGAAAAAAAAGCAAAAATACCAAGTGAGTAGTCCATGTGGATGATAGGCAACATCAAGGACTTCTTGAGCACAGCAGTGCCGTGGTCCCGTGGTTAGCGTGAGCAGCTGCGGAACGAGAGGTCCTTGGTTCAAGTCTTCCCTCAAGCGAAAAGTTTAATTTTCTTTTTTCAGACAATTATCAAAGTTCAGGCACTCACACATAATCAACTTCGCTCTCCAAAATTCCAGGACACGTTCAGATTTGCTTGGACATATGCAGGATTTGACGGTCTACACACGGAAAAATTTGAAAACGTTAAAAACATATGTTTTGACAGAGCACAGGGAAAACTGTGCGACTGTGAAACTATTGCATTCATTTGTTGCAGTTTATGTGACAAACTCTTATGCTTTCATCACTTTTTTGGGAGTGATTATCACATTCACAAGAAAACCTAAATCGAGCAAGGTAGAAGAATCTTTTTACCCATTCGCCAAGTGCACAAGATAGGTGGGTCTATAACATATTCCTGTCATGTGACGCACATGCAGTCACCAGTGTCGTATAGAATATATCAGACGTGTTTTCCTGTGGACGAATCGGTTGACCTACGACCATGCGACCAAATGTTTTCGGTTCCCATTGGAGAGGCACGTCCTTTCGTCTACTAATCGTAAGGTTTTGCGGTGCGGGTGCAAAACACAGACACTAAACTTATTACAGTGAACAGAGACATCAATGAAGAACGGACAGATCATAATTTTGCGAAAATAAAGACAATAAATTTATCACTCGCAGGAAGATTTGAACCAAGGACCTCTCGCTCCGCACTTGCTCAGGCTAACCACGGGACCACGGTGCTCTTAAGCTTGCACTCTCCTTGATGTTGCCTATGTTGCACATGGACTACTCAGTTTGTATATTTTGCTTATTTTTTTCACAGTTACACACAACTTCTTCCTGTTTTCTCGATTGATCTGTGTTCAGTTTTTCAAGGCCTATCCACTGTGCCAAATTATATCTAAATGCGATGTGGAGGTTCCCTTGTCAGAAAGTTATGAACCTCTTCTTTCACCATGTCGTCGGAGCTGAGTCGCTTTCCGGTCAAATGTTTTTATTTTTTTTGTTTTTTTATTTTTTAAACCTAGGGAACAGGTGATAGTCACTGGGCGCCAAGTCAGGACTATAGGGTGGGTGGGTGATTATGTTCCACTGAAACTGTTGCAGGAGAGCAGCGGTTTACCGAGCGATGTGTGGGCAAGCGTTGTCATGGAGAATGTGTGCGCCCTTGCTCAATATTCCTCTTCTCCGGTTCTGAATTGCCCGTTTGAGTTTTTTCAGAGTCTCACAGTACCTGTCAGCGTTAATTGTGGTCCCAGCGATTCAGCTCCAACGACGAGGTGAAATAAGATGTTCTTAACTTTCTGAACAGCATGGCGGTGAGCTTGTATGACACAGATACACAGAAATTGCCACAGCGTCTACAAAAATGAATCACCAGAAATGGTGATTATGTCGAAAAATAGCTAAATGTTCAAGCTGAAACTGATGTAAACCATTGAAGAAACAAACAGGTCTATGTACTTACAAAAACTAGCAGACCTTACTTTTCGGATTACCCTTGTATATACAAAAAGATAAAATTAATTGAAAATTTTTTTCGAGGTGATAATTAAAACTATATGACTTTCCTCGTAACACTTTGTACTGAGGAACGTAGTTTAATAGTAGATATATACTAAATATCTGTAGTGTGCCGGCCGGTGTGGCCGTGCGGTTAAAGGCGCTTCAGTCTGGAACCGCGTGACCGCTACGGTCGCAGGTTCGAATCCTGCCTCGGGCGTGGATGTGTGTGATGTCCTTAGGTTAGTTAGGTTTAATTAGTTCTAAGTTCTAGGCGACTGATGACCTCAGAAGTTGAGTCGTATAGTGCTCAGAGCCATTTGAACCATCTGTAGTGTGAAAAGCTCTTCGCAGTTGTTGTCAGTATACGGAAGTATACTGTGATTGTTTTGCCAGTTTAAGTGATTCCAGGTATTTCATAAAAACATTCCATGCAGTTTCTTTTAATCCGTTTCGACTGAAGAGTCCTGAATATGGAGCGGCTACCTGCAATAGTCGATTCTTAAATAAATGTTTATTGATAAGTTAGTGCCCATACAGATATACGAGAGGCTTTCAATAAGTATTGCAAAACTTTTTTTCTGAAAGCGGGTTCGTTTCATTCTTGATTCCTATACATCATATTATTTCCTACTCTTTTGGTTACAAAACCCTGCTTTTGAACGTAGTCTTCATTCAGTGCGACAGCCTTACATCACCTTAGTGGGAAGGCCTCTATGCCTACATGGTACCACTCTACTGCTCGACGTCGAAGCCACCGTCTTGCTGCATTAATAACCTCTCCATAATCCATGTACAACTTCCAGCGGAGTACATCCTTCACTGTGCCAAAGTGTACGGTGGACCAGGATGAGTCCAATGAAGTTTTGTGAGCTCCTACCGGGTGCGCAGACTTGTGTAAGGCCTTGTGTTGTTTCTGGTCCGTCGATCACATACACTCCTGGAAATGGAAAAAAGAACACATTGACAACGGTGTGTCAGACCCACCATACTTGCTCCGGACACTGCGAGAGGGCTGTACAAGCAATGATCACACGCACGGCACAGCGGACACACCAGGAACTGCGGTGTTGGCCGTCGAATGGCGCTAGCTGCGCAGCATTTGTGCACCGCCGCCGTCAGTGTCAGCCAGTTTGCCGTGGCATACGGAGCTCCATCGCAGTCTTTAACACTGGTAGCATGCCGCGACAGCGTGGACGTGAACCGTATGTGCAGTTGACGGACTTTGAGCGAGGGTGTATAGTGGGCATGCGGGAGGCCGGGTGGACGTACCGCCGAATTGCTCAACACGTGGGGCGTGAGGTCTCCACAGTACATCGATGTTGTCGCCAGTGGTCGGCGGAAGGTGCACGTGCCCGTCGACCTGGGACCGGACCGCAGCGATGCACGGATGCACGCCAAGACCGTAGGATCCTACGCAGTGCCGTAGGGGACCGCACCGCCACTTCCCAGCAAATTAGGGACACTGTTGCTCCTGGGGTATCGGCGAGGACCATTCGCAACCGTCTCCATGAAGCTGGGCTACGGTCCCGCACACCGTTAGGCCGTCTTCCGCTCACGCCCCAACATCGTGCAGCCCGCCTCCAGTGGTGTCGCGACAGGCGTGAATGGAGGGACGAATGGAGACGTGTCGTCTTCAGCGATGAGAGTCGCTTCTGCCTTGGTGCCAATGATGGTCGTATGCGTGTTTGGCGCCGTGCAGGTGAGCGCCACAATCAGGACTGCATACGACCGAGGCACACAGGGCCAACACCCGGCATCATGGTGTGGGGAGCGATCTCCTACACTGGCCGTACACCACTGGTGATCGTCGAGGGGACACTGAACAGTGCACGGTACATCCAAACCGTCATCGAACCCATCGTTCTACCATTCCTAGACCGGCAAGGGAACTTGCTGTTCCAACAGGACAATGCACGTCCGCATGTATCCCGTGCCACCCAACGTGCTCTAGAAGGTGTAAGTCAACTACCCTGGCCAGCAAGATCTCCGGATCTGTCCCCCATTGAGCATGTTTGGGACTGGATGAAGCGTCGTCTCACGCGGTCTGCACGTCCATCACGAACGCCGGTCCAACTGAGGCGCCAGGTGGAAATGGCATGGCAAGCCGTTCCACAGGACTACATCCAGCATCTCTACGATCGTCTCCATGGGAGAATAGCAGCCAGCATTGCTGCGAAAGGTGGATATACACTGTACTAGTGCCGACATTGTGCATGCTCTGTTGCCTGTGTCTATGTGCCTGTGGTTCTGTCAGTGTGATCATGTGATGTATCTGACCCCAGGAATGTGTCAATAAAGTTTCCCCTTCCTGGGACAATGAATTCACGGTGTTCTTATTTCAATTTCCAGGAGTGTAGAATGAGACTGTCCGCACGTTCTAACATTGCAAGAGTCATATACGAGGTGTGGCTAGAAAAAAACCGGACTAGTACTGTTGAAACAATAAAACGAATGCAATAAGGCTGAAAGTCGCGTGGCCTGTCACGTGACTCTCGCTCCGATGATGATGGCGTGTCAGCTGGATCATGCCACGAAATTACTTCCATTCTTTCGATATGAAACATGTGGCTTGAAAACTGTTGAACAAAAACAGCGGCAAATGGAAGTTGCCCATGAGTTGCTAGATGAACTCAACAACAATGCAAAGCTATTGAACGTTGCCATTAACAGGTGGCAAAACATTGATATGACGTCAAAGTTAGGGGTCAGAAGGGGGACCACGTGACAACCGAATTTTTGTATTTTTCTGTATTTGTGGTACGTTAAGTTCAGAACTCAAATATCAATATCCAAAAGCAGTTAGTAGCAACTCTGAAAAATTCTCGACAAAATCAAATTTGAAGTTTTCCAAACCATGTTCCTTTTTGATAAGTAGCATGGCTCTGTGGTAGAGTGCACGGCCGGCACATAGGGGGTTGGGTTCGATGGCAGCGAAATGAAATTTTTAATAAAGGTGCGTAATTTACGAGCATCTCCGCGAAGCTGAAAATGGGTAGAGATGGAAAAAATTTTATTGCCAATGTTTTTTCTCATTAAAAAATCTTTATTAACAATATTTTATAAAACAATCGGCAATTAAGAGTTTATGTATCCAATGAATACTGGATTTTTGTGCACATGTAATTCAAAACACCCAAACGTGAATATTTTATAACAATGGCAAATGTGTTAATGAGCATATATTTCAACAATTTTATATTTCAATTACGTATGTATTCGAACTGTGGGTAAAAATAATAATAATGCAGCGATTACCAGTCTTGAGCGCTACCGATATTTGGTTTAAAACTTTAATTCCTATGGGAATCAAATCCAGACCCCCACGTGGCAAGTCAACTGTCTACCAAAGATAGGCTAAACACGGTTGACGGTGGCGTGTTTCTTGCTGTCAGAAGTAGTATAACTTGTCGCGAAACTGAAGTAGATACTTCCTGTGAGTTAGTATGGGCAGAGGTCGTTGTTGGCAACCGGAGTAAAATAATAATTGGATCCGTTTACCGACCTCCAAAATCAGATGATACAGTTGTTGAAAGGCTCAAAGAAAACTTGAATTTGATTTCAAACACATACCCCACTCATGCGGTAATAGTTGATGGTGACTTTAATTCATCCTCGATATGTTGGCGAAAATACATGTTTAATTCCGGAGGTACGCATAAAGTATCATCCGAAATTGTGCTAAACGCATTCTCTGAAAATTACTTCGAGCAGTTACTTCATGAGACCACGCGAATAGCAAACGATTACGAAAACACACTTCACGTCCTAGCAACAAATAATCCTGAGTTAACAACGAGCATCAAAACTGATTCAGGGATTAGTGAACACAGGGTTGTCTCAGCGAGATTGAATATTGTAATCCCCAAATCCTCGCCGGCCGGAGTGGCCGAGCGGTTCTAAGCGCTACAGTCTGGAACCACGAGACCGCTACGGTCGCAGGTTCGAATCCTGCCTGGGGCGTGGATGTGTGTGATGTCCATAGGTTAGTTAGGTTTAAGTAGTTCTAAGTTCTAGGGGACTGATGACCTCAGCAGTTAAGTCCCATAGTGCTCAGAGCCATTTGAACCATCTTGAACCAAATCCTCGAAAAATATCTGAAAAATATACCTGTTCAAAAAAGCAGATAAAAATTCACTTGACGCCTACCTGAGAGACAATCTCCACTCATTCCAAATTAATAATATAAGTGTAGGCCAGATGTGACTTAAATTCAAAGAAAGAGTATCAGCAGCAATCGAGAGATTTATACCTAATAAACGAACAAATGACGGAGGTGATCCTCCTTGGTACACAAATGGGTTAGAACACTGTTGCAGAAACAACGAAACAAACATGCCAAATTTAAACAGACGCAAAATCCCCAAGATTAGTGATCTTTTACAGAAGCTCGAAACTTAGCGCGGACTTAAATGCGAGATAATTACAAGTTTCCACAACGAAACGTTGTCTCGAAACGTGGCAGAAAATCTAAAGAGATTCTGGTCGTTTGTGAAGTATGTTAGCGGCAAGAAACAATCAATGCATTCTCTGCGCGATAGCAATGGAGATACTATCGAAGACAGTGCTGCCAAAGCAGAGTTACTAAACACAGCCTTCCGAAATCCCTTCACAAAAGAAGACGAAGTAAATATTCCAGAATTCGAATCGAGAACAAATGCCAACATGAGTAACGTAGAAGTAAATATGCTCGTAGTAGTGAAGAAACTTAAATCACTTAATAAAACCAAGTCTTCTGGTCCAGACTGTATACCAATTAGGTTCCTTTCGGAGTATGCTGATGCATTAGCTCCATACTTAACAATCATATACAACCGTTCGCTCGACGAAAGATCCGTACCAAAAGACTGGAAAGTTGCACAGGTCACACTAAATATTCAAGAAAGGTAGTAGGAGTAATCCACTAAATTACAGACCCATATCGTTAACGTCCATATGCAGCACAATTTTAGAACATATATTGTGTTCGAATATTATGAATTACCTCGAAGGAAACCGTCTACTGACACACTGTCAACATGGGTATAGATAACATCGTTCCTGTGAAACACAACCAGCTCTTTATTCACATGGAGTGTTGAGTGCTATTGACAAGGGATTTCAGATCGATTCCGTATTTATGGATCTCCGGAAGGCTTTTGCACTGTACCACACAAGCGGCTCGTAGTGAAATTGCGTGCTTATGGAATATCGTCTCAGTTATGTGGCTGAATCTGTGATTTCCTGTCAGAGAGGTCACAGTTCATAGTAAGTGACGGAAAGTCATCGGGTAAAACAGAACTGATTTCTGGCGTTTCCCAAGGTAGTGTTACAGGTCCATTGCTGTTCCTTATCTATATAAACGATTTGGGAGACAATCTGAGCAGCCGTCGTAGGTTGTTTGCAGATGACGCTGTCGTTTATCGACTAACAAAGTCATCAGAAGATCAAAACAAACTGCAAAACGATTTAGAAAAAAATATCTGAATGTTCTGAAAAGTGGCAGTTAACCCTAAATAACGAAAAGTGAGAGGTCATCCAGATGAGTGCTAAAAGGAACTCGATAAACTTCGGTTACACGATAAATCAGTCTAATCTAAAAGCCGCAAATTCAACTACATATCTAGGTATTACAATTACGAACAACTTCAGTTGGAAGGAACACATAGAAAATGTTATGGGGAAGTCTAACCAAAGACTGCGTTTTATTGGCAGGACACTTAGAAAATGTAACAGACCTACTAAGGAGACTACACTTGTCCGTCCTCTTTTAGAATACTGCTGCGTGGTGTGGGATCTTTACCAGACAGGACCGACGGAGCACATCGAAAAAGTTCAAAGAAGGGCAAAACGTTTGTATTATCGCGAAATATGGGAGCGAGTGGCACAGGAATGATACAGGATTTGGGCTGGAAATCATTAAAAGAAAGGCGTTTTTCATTGCGACAGAATCTTCTCACGAAACTCCAATCACCAACTTTCTCCTCCGAATGCGAAAATATTTTGTTGGCACCGACCTACGTAGGGCGGAACGATGACCATGATAAAATAAGGGAAATCAGAGCTCTTACGGAAAGATATAGGTGTTCATTCTTTCCGCGCGCTATACGAGATTGGAATAATAGAGAATTGTGAAGGTGGTTCGATGAACCCTCTGCCAGGCACTTAAATGTGATTTTCAGAGTGTCCATATAGACGTAGATGTAGAGAGAGCCATAATGCTTGTCGAGAAATATGCCTTAATTTAGCTTATTAAAAGTGTTAGGTAAATTTCCAAGACGATATTCTCGAGAATTTTTTAGAATTGCGTTGGACCGCATCGAGAGAATGATACCCGAGTTCTCAACTTGACGTACCAAAATATAAAGTATTAGAAAAATCGGACTGCCGTCAGTGGTGCCAGCTCCGCTCACCTCTCCGCCGGAGCCGCGGAGCCGCTGCCTGCGGCTGCAGTCGGCGCCCCTGGGCGAGGCGCGGACCATCTCGAAGGAGGCGCTGAAGTAGATGTTGGTGAAGTCGTCGTAGACGCGCAGCGGGCGCACCGTGAAGGCGACCTCGAGCACGCGGCTGGACGAGAGGAAGACGAGGTGGCGCGAGCCGGTGCTGGACAGCGTGCTGTTGTCGCACAGGCAGAGCCGCGGCAGGCGCACCTCTCGCCACGGCGCCTCCCACACGCGCAGCTCTGACACGCGCTGCCAGGGCCCGGAGTTGACGCCTCCTCCGACGCCGGAGTCAGCCTGGCGCACGCACTGCGGCCGCCCCGTGTGCGGGTCCGCCTCCGTCACGCACTCCGCGGCGCCCCAGCCGTCGCCGAACGAAGCGTTGTGCAGCGTCAACCGCACCTGCTCGTCACGGACAAACATCTGCACTGTGACACACTGCCATGTTCCTTTTTTTGTTTCACGGCTATTCTATCACAAACGCTATACGTACATATTATAAAAATCGATGCATGACGTATGCGCGCGCGCCTGTGTGTGTATGTGTGTGTGTGTGTTTGTGTGTATGTGTGTGTGAGTGTGCGTGTGAGTATGCGTGCGTTAGTGTGTGTGCACGTTTTCCACATCTCCTAAATCACTGGACCGATTTCAGTGAAACATGGCACACATATCTCTTACTGTCAGGCTGTCAGGCACCAGTCGCTGTGGGGGTACGAACCACATCTACATCTACATACATACTCCGCAATCCACCATACGATGCGTGGCGGAGGGTACCTCGTACCACAACTAGCATCTTCTCTCCCTGTTCCACACCCAAACAGAACGAGGGAAAAATGACTGCCTATATGCCCCTGTACGAGCCCCAATCTCTCTTATCGTATTTTTGTGGTCTTTCTGCGAAATGTAAGTTGTCGGTAGTAAAATTGTACTGCAATCAGCCTCAAATGCTGGTTCTCTAAATTTCCTCAGTAGCGATTCACGAAAAGAACGCCTCCTTTCCTCCAGAGAATCCCGCCCGAGATCCTGAAGCATTTCCGTGACACTCACGCGATGATCAAACCTACCAGTAACAAATCTAGCAGCCCGCCTCTGAATGCTTCTATGTCCTCCCTCAATCCGACCTGATAGGGATCCCAAACGCTCGAGCAGTACTCAGGAATAAGACGTATTAGTGTTTTATAAGCGGTCTCCTTTACAGATGAACCACATCTTCCCAAAATTCTACCAGTGAACCGAAGATGACTATCCGCCTTCCCCACAACTGCCATTACATGCTTGTCCCACTTCATATCGATCTGTAATGTTACGCCCAAATATTTAATCGACCTGACTGTGTCAAGCGCTACACTACTAATGCAGTATTCAAATATTACGGGATTCTTTTTCCTATTCATCTGCATTTATTTACATTTATCTGTGTTTAGAGTTAGCTGCCATTCTGTACACCAATCACAAATCCTGTCCAAGTCATCTTGTATCCTCCTACAGGCACTCAACGACGACACCTTCCCGTACTCCACAGCATCATCAGCAAACAGCCGCACATTGCTATCCACCCTATCCAAAAGATCATTTATGTAGATAGAAAACAACAGCGGACCTACCACACTTGCTGGGGCACTCCAGTTGATACCCTCACCTCCGATGTACACTCACCATCGAGGACAACGTACTGGGTTCTATTACTAAAGAAGTCTTCGAGCCACTCACATATTTGGGAACCAATCCCATATGCTCGTACCTTAGTTAGGAGTCTGCAGTGGGGCACCGAGTCAAACGCTTTCCGGAAGTCAAGGAATATGGCATACGTCTGATACCCTTCATCCATGGTTCGCAAGATGTCATGTGAAAAAAGGGCGAGTTGCGTTTCGCAGGAGCGATGCTTTCTAAAGCCGTGCTGATGCATGGACAGCAACTTCTCTGTCTCAAGGAAATTCATTATATTCGAACTGAGAATATGTTCGAGAATCCTGCAACAAACCGATGTTAAGGATATTGGTCTGTTATTTTGAGGATCCGTCCCTCTACCCTTCTTATATACAGGCGTCACCTGCGCTTTCTTCCAGTAGCTCGGGACTTTACCTATATACGACGGTAATCCCAAACGTAAGGTCTCCTATTCTTTTATAAGCACATAGACTTGTTTATTTCTAGAATGGTTTACATCAGTTTACTGCTTCAAAATTTAGCTATTTTTCGACATAATCACCATTACTGTCGATGCATTTTTGTAGACGCTGTGGCAGTTTTTGTGTGTCCATATCATACCAGCTCGCCGCCATGCTGTTCAGAAAGTTATGAACATCTTCTTTCACCTCGTCGTCGGAACTGAATCGCTGGGACCACAATTAACGCTGACAGGTGCTGTGAGACTCTGCAAAAACACAAACGGACAATTCAGAACCGGAGAAGAGGAATGTTGAGCAAGGGCGTATACATTCTCCATGACAACGATCGCCCACACATCGCTCGGTAAACCGTTGCTCTCCTGCAACAGTTTCAGTGGAACATAATCACCCACCCACCATATACTCCTGACTTGGCGCCCAGTGACTATCACCTGTTCGCTAAGTTAAAAGAACATTTGGCCGGAAAGCGATTCAGCTCCGACGACGAGGTGAAAGAAGAGGTTCATAACTTTACGAACACCATGACGGCGAGCTGGTATGATAGGGGCATGCAAAAACGGCAGTCTACAATAATGCATCGACAGAAATAGTGCCACTACACCATTTGCGGCCATTGCACTGAAGAGACATGACCAGCATTTCGACCTTGTACTATTTGTCTACATGTTTCATTAGCTATATGCAGGACTTGAACTTCTGTGTCTTCGTTCGAGACTTTAACTTTTGCTCGACCTCTCAGCACTTAAACTTCTGCATTATCGTTCTGGACTTTGATTGTGGTATGCTTAGTGTATGGTCTGTGGATTTTGAAACTTTCAATTTACTATGAAAGTTTCAGGTCTTCAGTCCTCAGATAGTCAAAAGGTGGATTGTTTCAATTATTGTGGTCCAAACTAACTTCCGTCAGAGAAGATTGTTTATGTATGGTACGTTAAACTCATATTCATTTCCTACATGGTTTATTTTTCTAACGTCACCCTTCGCGGGCACATCAATTGGTCACGAGATATTTTGTTTCCCGAACCAGTGTCTCACATGTGTGCTCCAACCGAGGTAGGCAGTGTTTTGAGTTGTGTTCTTCCTTTTTCAATTAAACTTACTGTCGCGTTGTTTCCAGCATAACAGAGCTGGTGGAATCTCTGCCCAGGTGTTGTTACTGCTCCAGTAGAGGCACAATATATATGAAATCATATTCAAGCAACTTATGGCCTTCTCCATGTCGCTTCCAGTGCTCTCAGACCGACTCCCTTGGATATAATCCATGATCTAGGGCTTCTAGACGACGCCCCCGCCCTTTCCCCTGTTCGAAAAGAAGGTCGAGCCATGGGAAAGCTATGTCAGATATACAGAGCAGCGTTTCTTAGCCAACAGTATCACAGATGACAAACGACATCCAACAGTGTGCCTCCTCTCGGCAAATGCAAGCCCAGACGTTTACCACCTCCTGCCACAACTTAACTCGGAATTGGAGCTACAAGCTCTGCCCTATCTCAGGTTTAAGTACAGTTTAGTACAATATTTTTAATCTGAGGTTCAAGTGCCGAACGCTCCACAATTTTTTCAGCTGTCATAAATTTGACAGTCCTACCGTGAATGATACACTTGCATCCAGGGTTCACCTTACGACTGCTATTTCTGGTGTAGT